>NC_133620.1:28062645-28107645 GCF_048593235.1 Sminthopsis crassicaudata
AGGAGAGAGAGACAGAGAAAGAGAGGAGAGAGAGACAGAGAGACAGACAGAGACAGAGAGAGAGAGAGAGAGAGAGAGAGAGAGAGAGACAGAGACAGAGACAGAGACAGAGACAGAGACAGAGAAAGAGAGGAGAGAGAGACAGAGAAGAGAGAGAGACAGAGAGACAGACAGAGAGAGAGAGAGAAAGAGAGAGAGAGAGAGAGAGAGAGAGGAGAGACAGAGACAGAGAAAGAGAGGAGAGAGAGACAGAGAGAGACAGAGAGAGGAGAGAGAGAGAAAGAGAGAGAGAGGAAAGAGGAGAGAGACAGAGAGAGACAGAGAGAGAGACAGAGAGAGACAGAGAGAGAGACAGAGAGAGAGAGAGAGAGGAGATATAATAGTATGGAGGAAAGGGAACTTGAATATGGTTCCTAAAGACCTTCCTAACTTTAATTTCTATGATACTATGGGATCAGGGTAATGAAAGAGATAGTCTGTTAGTGACATACTGCTGGTCTCTAGAGAATTGAGGAGATAAGCTGACCCCAGGACACACTAGCAAAGAGAACCCCTTTTCTCCTCATTTTCATTCATGCCCATCTCCCTCCCCAGACTCACAAAAAAGTTGGTATGGATCCCAGAAATTATCCAATCTTACCCCTTTCCTGTTATAGAGGCAGAAACTGAGGCCCAGGACAGGTAAGTGATTTGTCTACAACCACACAGGTGGTTCCAGTGATGGGATTTGAGCACAGACCCTGCAACTTTCTTCTGTTCCTTCTACATGAATATAACCTCCTCTGCGTGAGTGATCCTGGGACTCCAATGCTTGCATCTCTCAGTTAGGGCCCTCCTTACCTCTTCAGCTCCTTCTGTGCAATGACCCTTGTCCTCTCACTGGTCCTTGGAGAGAAGTTCTGTTTCCAGACACACTCCTCACTCCTCTCTCCTGCTGGCACAGAGCTAGGCACTCAGGTTGGGGAACCAGCAAAAAGCTCAAGGAGGTAAGCCCTGGGGGACATTGTTCAACTTTTGACTTGGAATCTGGTTGTGAGGGTTTTGAAGGAGCAGGATTGAAAGGTGCAGGGGAGGCAGAACTAGGAGCTCTGATCCTAGTCAGATAAAGAGCTTTCACCCTAATAGGTTCTTAAGGTGGGTCGTGTGAGGATTGTTCTTCCCACTTTGTGGATGAGAAATCTGAGGCTTGAGGAGGAAAGAAAATTAAACCTCAGGCTCCCAGACTCCATCACAGTCACACACACCCAACTATGCTAACCCCCTCACTGTGCACCTTGATGGTGGTTTATGTAATCTCATCTCATCCTACCCAGTCTTGGCCATTATCATCCTGTATTTTCACATGAGACAACTGAGGATCACAAGCATCAGGGGTCAGAGGCAAAATGTCAGCCAGGCTCCCCATGCACCCCAGCCCTACTGTGTGGCTCCATCTCCTATGCAGAGCTGACCTTCTCTGCTAAGTACACTCACAATGCCCCCTCCCACCTACCCCCAGACGCAGCTGTTCACCATCAAACACACTCACTCCGTATACACAATCTCACACCATAGAGTTCAGACACACACACACACACACACACACACACACACACACACACACAGAAACATACTTCCAACAACAACCTCATTAGACCTGTCTGGCCTGCTCCAATCCTGGTGGGAACAGCCTAGTCTCTCCGGGCGGATTGATTTATCCAACTAATTAGCTCCAATTAATATTAATACACATTCTTCTCCCAGGCTGTCAGAGTCTGACAGAAAGGCCTGGCTGCAATCAATCTCCCCATCACTGGCATCCTGGTGACGCTACCGGCTGGGACAGCAGCACGAGGCTGGAAATAGCCTGACCTTCCTGGCCTGGGGCTCGCTGGGCCTGGCTCAGACAGTGGGCTCCTCACTGGTCTGTCTGGGCCTGAGCCCTCTGGGCCTCCCCGCCTCCTCCCCACACCAGGGACGTGGAGCTGCTTATAAATGATGATCACAGACCTGCGCTGCTGGACACAGGGGCCCTGTTGTTTTTTTTTCCTCTTATATACAGTGGGCTTTCACCACAGCAGGAAGGATCTGAGTTAGACCTAGGGAAGGCCTCCCCAACAGCGAGGGTTCAGAAGCACCTGGACTGCAGAGCAGAAAAATGAGAGGGTGGACTGAGAAGGACCAGGGATTCCAGGGCCTTCAAACAAGTAGGCTACTTGGACCTAATTGGTCCTATGGCGCAGAGCCGGGGGCAATAATGGGGTGGAGGGAAGAAAGTCAATTCAGACTTTCCAACAGTGAGAGGAGTGGTAAGCTCCCCGTCTTTGGAGATCTCCAAGGAGAAGCAAAGGCCAGATGGTTCCTTACTGGGGGATGTCAGCGGGGATTCTCACTCAGATCAGAGGATCTTTAGTTTCCTTCTAGCTCCAAGATTCTGGAACTCTGTGAATGTGATCCCCATAACCCAGTCCAGCTCAATTTACCCATGGGCCTTCAGCAAAGGGTAACTCAGGGAGATGCAGTAGAAAGAGACCTGGGCTGGGAGTAAGAAGACCTGAGTTCAAAACTTGACTTTGCCACTTTCTACTGCTGAGGCCATGGCAGATTGCTTCCTTCCGCAGGCTGCAGTCTACTTCTCTATAAAATCAGGGCATTGAACCCATGACCTCCAAAGTGCCTCCCAGCTCTAAATCCAGTATTAAAACCTGGGCCCCTAAGGACTTCTTATAGTTAATGCTTCCTCTTCCCCCATACAAACTGAGTATTTCCTACAGTTTCTCTCCCTCCTTTGAGATGGGGGTTGAGGAGCAGTGGTGGAGCCTAAGATTACAAGCGTTCGGTCCAGAAGAGCTGGGAGGGGAGACCTTGTATTGATTGAGGTATGGGGAGTTGAAGCTCTGCATATGACCCTCCCCTGCTCTAAGATCTTCATTGGCTCCCACTGCCTCGTCTGCCTCCAGCTTCATCTCATATTGTTTGTCACAGACTCCTCCTCTTACATACTTTCTGCCCCAGCCAGGCAGAATCTTTCCATGTCTAGCTGCACACATCCCATTCACACACAACTCTCCTTCCAAGTCCTTGTTCACCTCCCCTTGAGGTCCAAAGCACTTTCCTCTTTCCCCAAGAGCTGGCCAAGAAGATCTGAATTCAAATCAGAACTGACACAACTGTCTGAGTCTGAGCAAGTCAAGTCTCTGCCTGCCTCAGTTTCCTCACCTGTAAATGAGGATGACAATTAATAACACTACCAGAGTTGTTGCAAGAATCAAATGATATTATATTTGTAACATGCTTAGTCCAGTGCCTGGCACATAGTAGGTGCTCGATATTTCTTTTTTCCTTCCTTTCTTCTTTTTTACTATTACAAGAATTCCCAAAGACCTCTGATTTTTGGAGCCTCTTGAAGGAAGGGCTGGGTCTGCTTCCCCTCCCTCTTCCCTTCTGCCACACGGGGCACATAAAAACAGGAAAAGGGGAATCTTAGTGAAGGATCAAGGAGGGGATGAGTAGCTAGTCTCAGCAATGCAATGATCTAAGACAATTCTGTGGGGCTTATGACAAAAGGTGCTGTCCATCTCCAGAGAAAGAACTGGTAGAGCCTGAATGCAAACCAAAGATAATTTTTCTTTACTTTATTTATGACAAGTCATTACTTATTTTTCTTGGGTGTTTTTGGTCTATATTTTCTTTCACTGAAGGACTTATTGGAAATATGTTTTTTATGACTACATGTATAACATGTCAAATTGTTTGCTCAATGGGAATGGGAGGAGAGGGAGAGAGGATTTAAAACTCAAAATATAAAAGAAAAGAAGGAATGCTAAAATTGTTTTTACATGTAACTTGGAGAAAATAAAATACTAAATAAAATTTTGGAAAAAGATCCAATAAGATAATGGACATCAATAATCATCTCTTAAATTCTAACAGAAACTGTGCCCATATTTGGTCTAGAGAGGAGAAGGTACGATAAAGAGACTTTGGGGCCTGGAGCCAGAAAACCTGGGACTGGAACATTGGACCACCTCTTTTCTCCCTCAGCCTCACTTTCCACCTCTGTAAAAACAGGCACAGGATTCCTACTATCTTCTTAGGGAGCCCATCATAAGGAAAATGTTTTATCAGGGGTTAAACTATAGAGAAATGGGAGTTGGTCATTTTCCTTATGTCCTTCCTCTCTGTAGGACGCAGGCCCCTCTGTCAAGTAAAAGGCATAGTCTACTACAAGGTCTTTGCCAGCTCAAACAGTTTCTGGCTGAACTGTCAGTGCCCGGGTCCTTCACCTCCTCAGAGGGTCCCTTTGTATCAAAGATTCCCCCATCCAGCCCAAGCTGCCGCTAGAGAATGGAAGGGTCCTGTCCTTGGATGACAGAATTGCACCAAGAAGAGTCTGCTGGTTCTGGGGCAGGGGTGGGGGGCAGTGTGAGTGTGTCTGAGTGGAACTGCCAATGGGAGTTACCTGTCGCTTTAGCCGTTCTATTGTGTTCTCCATCTTCTTCAGGGACTCCTCCCGCCTCTTCTGGGCCTCTCTGATCTTGGCCCGGGCCCTGGCTTTAGCCTCCCATTTCCGAATCAGATAGGTGCCAATCACAAGGACCAGCAGGGTCAAAAAGAAGGACAACAGGAACCAGCCCGACTTCTGGAGTACCTCACAGACTCCTTCCTGGTGCAACATCCTGCAATCAGTCAGAGAGATCTCTTGGGTAGGCGAGGCTGGGCTCCTTGGATCCCAAGCCAGGTGAGAGAGATGGAGGACTCAGTGACCTCGAAGCTCTGATGATTTGGATCCTCTGGGACCAAACTCCAGAACCGTGGTGGGGAAAAAGATGGGGTAGACAGCAAGACTTCTGTCCCGGGCCTTTGGGGACTGAGCTCCAAAGGAGTTCAGAGCATCCCATTTATGCCTCGCCAGCAGGTGACTCAATCAGCCTCACCCAGCCTGGGCTGTACACCAAGGGTGGACCCCACTGGAGGTTAGCCTCAAGGCTTGCAGGTGACGCATTTCTGGCAGCCACTGAGCATCCTCCTTTCTTTCCTCTCCTCTGGGAGCAGCTAGGTAACTTCTAGCCCCAGGTTCTATGGTCTTCTGGTCACTTTTGTGTAGGGAGTGTGGGAGGGGTAAGGGAGCAAAGGGAGGTGAGGCAGGGCAGAGTTCAGGCCCAGTGAGACTGGAGAGCAGCCAGCAGCAGCAGGGAGAAGGCAGAATTTTAGGGACCAGGAGGACCCCAGCCCAACCCCCAATGGCTGAGTGATGGTTGGGGGTAGGAAGGAGACTGAGTTGGTGATCACTGTCTCATTGGTCCTTCCACCTCCTACCTTACTGATGGAAAACTGAGCAGGTTCCCAATGCAGAGATTAGAGGCAGGGCAACTACATCTGTCTGAGATTGAGGACCAAAGGGCTGTCAGTCAGTCAGTCAACAAGCTCTGTGTTGTGGGTACAAACAAAGGCAAAACCAGTCCCTGTCCTCAAGGAGCTCCCAGCCTACATGGGGACAGAACACATAAATAACTGGGTACGTAAGGGATAGAGTACAGGGAAGGTAATGCCAGAGGGAAGTCACTGGGCCAGGATTTTACATCTATAATTCATGAAAACTATGTCATCTCCCATTCTCACTGGCAAATTAAGTCCCCACACAGAGGAAGTGGAGGTATCTATAGTGGTAGGTAAGTGGTACAGTAGATAAGAGTGCTGAGTTCTGAGTTCGAATCTTGTCTCAGACACTAACTGGCTGCTGAGATCTTCAACAAGTGACTCAGTCTCTGTCCATTTCAGTTTGCTCATCTATAAATTGTGGGGAATAGTGGCTTTCACCTCCCAGGGTTATGAGCATCAAATGAAAAAAAGATCCTAAATACAATTGGCTTAAGAGTGAGAAAGGAGTACAAAAAAAAAATAAATAAATAACCTTATTGATTTAACTTCTATCCCATGACATGCCAGGCTGGATGAAACAAGAG
Source organism: Sminthopsis crassicaudata (assembly GCF_048593235.1). Lineage (NCBI taxonomy): Eukaryota > Metazoa > Chordata > Mammalia > Dasyuromorphia > Dasyuridae > Sminthopsis > Sminthopsis crassicaudata. Next base: position 28,068,591 of record NC_133620.1, read on the forward strand.
CCAGAGTTAAGATGACCAAGAAAAATCTCAGCTATTCAGAAGGTAGCACTCTGATGGCAGAAAGTGAAAAATTAAGAGGCCTCTTAATGAGGGTGAAAGAGGAGAACATAAAAGCTGGCCTGAAGTTTAACATAAAAAAACTCCTAAGACCTTGGCAACTGATCCCATCACTTCCCATCAAACAGAAGGAGAAGAAATGGGAACAGCGTCAGATTTTATATTCTTGGGTCAAAGAGCACTGCAGAGCTCGACTATAGCCATGAAATTAAAAGATGCTTGCTCCTTGGAAGAAAAGCCCTGGTAAATCTGGACAACATATTAAAAAGAAGAAACACCTTGCGGACAAAGGTCTGCCGAGTCAAAGCTGTGATTTTTCCGGTAGAATAAATATATGGCTGTGGAAGTTGGACTATAAGGGAAGTTAAGGGCTACAGAATCAGTCCTTTTGAAATGTGATGCTGGAGAACACTTTTGAGTCCCTTGGACAGCAAGAAGATCAAATCAGTTAATACTAAAAAAAATTAATTCCTATTTTTCATTGGAAGGACAGATATTGAAACTGAAGCTTAAATACTTTGGCTACCTAATGTGAGGACAGGACTCATTGGAAAAGATCCTGATCTTGGGGAAAATTGAAGACAAAAGGAGAAGGGGATGGTAGAGGATAAGATGAATAGTGTCATGGAAACAATAAACACGAATTTGGACAACTTCGAGAGAGAGTAGAGAACAGAAGAGTCTGGTGTGGCCGGACATGGCTAAACAACTGAACACAACAAGAAATAAATGTTAACTATTATTACTATTATTAATTTTACTGCTATCATCTCAAGACTTCCTTCTAATGTCTTTTACCTAATATTGATCAACAGTATCTCTTATGTTATTGATCAACTCAGTATTTTTAATCACTCCAGCATGATATAATCAATTAATATCAAGTAATTTTTATTAAAGTTTTTTATTTTCAAAACACATGCATTGGATAATTTTTCAACATTGACCCTTGAAAAATCTTGTGTTCCAAATTTTCCCCTTCTTCCCCCCACCCCCCCTAAATGGCAGGTAATCCAATAGATATTAAATATGTTAAAATATATGTTTAAATCCAACATATGTATACATATTTATACAATTATCTTGCTGCAAAAATCAGAGCAAAAAGGGAAAAAAAAAAGGGAAAAAAATCAGAGCAAAAAGGGAAAAAATAAGAAAGAAAACAAAATGCAAGGAAATAACAATAACAAAAGAATGAAAATGCTATGTTGTGATCCACATTCAGTTCCCACAGTTCTGTCTCTGGGTGTAGATGGCTCTCTTCATCACAAGATCATTGGAACTGGCCTCAATCATCTCATTTTGGAAAGAGCTATGTCCATCAGAATTGATCATCCTATAATATTGATGTTGTCCTGTACAATGATTTCCTGTTCTGATCATTTCACTCAGCATCAGTTCATATCAGTCTCTCCAGACCTTTCTGAAATCATCCTCCTGATCATTTCTTACAGAACAATAATATTCCATAACATTCATATACCATAACTTACTTAGCCAATCTCCAATTGATGGGCATCCACTTAGTTTCCAGTTTCTGGCCACTACAAAGAGGGCTGCCACAAACATTTCTGCACATGTGGGTCCCTTTTCCTTCTTCAAGATTTCTTTGGGATATAAGCCCAGTAGAAACACTGCTGGATCAAAGGAGATGCACAGTTTATTTCTAGTAATTTTTAAAGGGATATTTGCCGGGAAAATATAGAATGAAATACAAATATATCCCCAACTCAGTTATAGCACTTCAGTCTCTGGTAATTGTGGGGCTGAGCTTGAAATCATTTGCTACAAAGAATTCACCGCACCAAGTTGACTTCCAAATGCTGCCTACATTAGGACAGAATTGGATCTTTGCTGCAACAGGCCACTGTGTCATTGTTCATCTCATGCTAATGTTGGCAAATATGAGTACTGATTCCATTTCCTGGACCTTTTGCAATCTTGTGGGCCCTCTACCAAAGGAAAGACAACCCAGGCAAGAGCAAGAAGCAATGACTTGCCGGACACTTGACAGACTACTTGGTTAAGACATGTATGAAGAAGGTAAAAGGTTCCTATCCCAACAAGAGGCTTAGAGTAATCCTTGCCTCACCACCAGGTTGGCAGGAATCATTTTGACAAATTAGTGTCCTTTTAAATTTATACTTACATCTGGCTCAGCAGCTAACCAAAAGGCTTCTTCAACAAAATAGAAGGGAGCACACAGCATATGCTTATGAGGACTGGGCTCCCGCTGGCCAGTCCCTCCTTACACATGTCTCTATTATGTTATTATGAGATGATTCTGACAAGAAGGCAGTTTTATCTTAGGGAAAGGAAAAAATTGGAAAAGACCATATGTAGAGATTCTAAGAGTGAGATGTGAGGAGGAAGAGTATTCCAGGAACAGATAGGGAAAAGGTGAGAGATGGACTGTCACATGTACGGCTGGCTTGCAGAATGAAAACAGGAGAGTAATATGTGGAAAGACTGGAGAAGTAAAAAGGGAGGAGCAGCAAAGGAGACTTGAGAGGAGCCATCAAAAAACTGGAGAGCCGGGAGAAAACAGGATCATGAAAAGCCATTGGAATGGGGGTGACAGTATATTAAAAAACTAGGTCTACAGGATAGATGGAGAAAACAGGTCATCTCATAAGGGAAGGCATAATTGAAATGAATTGTTCGTTATTCAAACATAAAGAGAAAAGAATATAGTTTGTCAAACAGGGAGCTTTGTTCGCTACAGTTGGTTAGATACATTTTCCTTTATGATATAATATGTATTTTACTTCATGAATTTTAAAACATTTTTCTGAGAAGGAAACCATAAGCTTTGCTGGATTCCCCAAAAAGTCTACGACAAGTGCAAAACAAAACAAAATAAAAAACCCAACACTTTGTTTTAAGGAGGCTCAGTTGAGGCAGGAAGTAATTGTAAAAAGTAACCTCTGGCAGTCAAAAGGAGAACCACCTATGGAGGAAGAATCTAGTTCCTGAGAAGTGATCTCTCTGCCATTTCTTTTGCATCCTTACTAAAGGGTATCAGGAAGGATTGTCTCCTCCCATTAATAAACCATTTCTTTTTGTTTTAACTTCTTCCTTCTTTTTTAAGGATAATAATAATAGCTTTTTATTTTTCCAAATACAGGCAAAGATAGTTTCAACATTCACCTGGCAAAACCTTGTGTTCCAATTTTTTTCCCTTTCTCCCTCTTCTCCCCTCCCCTAGACAGCAAGTAATGCAATATAAGTTAAACATGGGCAATTCTTCTAAACAAATTTCCACATTTATCATAATAGCCATTTCTTAAGGATCTACATCACCTGTCATCCTGACTTTTGTTTTGCCATTTGACCCATATGAATCTGGAGGAGAGAATGAGGCTGATGACTTTGCACAGCTCTGCCTCATTTAAATACAACTCACTCACAAGTCACAAAGTCACAAAGTTGAGACCAGAAAATGAACACCCGGGAAGCTAAGTGGCCCGGTGCATAGAATGCCAGCCTGGAGTCAGCAAGACTCATCTTGGTGAGTTCAGACACTTACTAGACAAGTCACTTAATTCAGTTTGCTTCAGTTCCTCATCTGTAAAATGGAATAGAGAAGAAAATGGAAAATCACTCCAGTATCCTGGCCAAGAAAACTCCAAATGGGATCATGAAGAGTCGGATACAACTGAATAAGGAATGTACCAGATACTAGAGATACAAAAGCAATGGATAAAACAATCCCCACTCAAGTTTACATTCTAACAGGGGAGACAGCAAGGACACACACAAGTATATGCAGAGTAAATGTAAAGAGAAAAAATATCAGAAAAATGACAGCATCACGAAAAGACAAGAGAGTGACTGATGGTTTCAAGAACTGAGAAAGTGTCATTAGATCTAGAAATTAAGACCTCATAGGCAACTTTGAAGAGAACAGTATCGATTAAATGAAGAGATTGGAAACTAAACTGGACTGGCCCTAGAAGAGAAGGAGAGGAGGTGACCAGGAAGCATTGAGTGTAAATGGTTAGGGTTAATTAAGTGGATATGCATGTATCATATGCAGATAAAAAGGAAGGGGAACCCAAAGGTGCTAGTGCAAAGAAGCCAATTTGATTTGATGGTTATCACTGAGACATGTGACTAGACTATGCTCTTGATGAGTATCTACTATTCAAAAAGAACAAGATCTATCAAAGAGGAGAGGAGTATATGATAGAGAAGCATTATATTATATTACGGAGATGTTCTCATAAGGGGGTAGAAGTGGGGTTGGTTTAAAAAGAGAAATTATAGCCAGTTTAGCCAGCGGGGCATGGCTAATTTCTTTGCTCAGCCAATCACATTATTTCTTTCTTGACTCAGAGATATAGAACCTCAGGAAGTAATCACAGAGTGCTAAACTTCATGTCTGCCTACATTCTATGATCATCAATTAAATGTGGTTAGGGACTGAATCGTGTCCCTCTTTCCTTATATATGCAAAGCAAATCATCGGAGCTAAGCACTGACTCTTAAGAAGGAGGAAAAGCAACATGAAAGAAGTAAATAGACAAGAAAAAATTATCTTTTCACCTCCTCCCTCTCAGCTCCAGGCAGTTTTTGAATTGCAAACTTAAAAACAATTACAACCATAAATATAAATGGATTAAACTACTCAATGGAATGAAAGAGAAAGATAAAAATGAATGGGAAAATAAAATTTAGGAATTTGCTGTATCCAAGAAATATTTGGAAATATAAAGGTATATATAAAACAAAAATGAGAGACTAGAATAAATTGTACTTTGTTTCAGGTGATTCTAATGAGGGAAAGGAAAGGGGGAACCCCATTTCTCAGCACATGGATAATCCCATGAGGCGCAGTGTCCCCTGTAAATGAATTTACAGGCCTGAAAACCTAGATTGATAAATAAAAGGTTTATTGTAGAAATTTGGAAGTAAAGTTCAGTTAGAAAGACGTCAGGGCCAAAGGTGGCCGTTGTCAGGCAGGGACCCTTACATGGCTGGAAGGATACCATGTGTTGGCTGGGAGGGCTCCTGCAAAGAGGGCTCCGGCTTGGCCCTTTTTATACCTAGAAGATGATGGGCGGTACCCAGTTCTGGCGGGCTTTTCAGTTAGCTCAGATCAGGTGAGGACTGGGGGGAAGCTGATCTGACAGTGGGGCTGGGCCCGGATATTCCAAAGGGTGCCTTTGACCAGGATTTGTGAATCAAGGTCAACCATGGGTTGGGCAATTAGAAAGGAATCTTAAAGGGACCTCAACCCCCATCAATTCCAGAGATTGTAATACACAGCTGTATTAGTATGATGGAAAGATAAACAAGAAAATAGAGAACTTAAAAAATCATTGGAAAAATTAAACCTGAAAGACATGTCAGTTTCTGAATAGGACTACTAAATAATGTAAGTACTTCTCAGCATCATATGATGTCTACAAAAATTGATAATGTTCCAGAGGAAAAATATAAAAGAAGTAAAAAGGAAGAAATATTAAACAGGTTCCTTATGGGCTAGGTTGGAATCAAAGTAATTAATAAAAGAAAATATAAGCAAATGATGAGGATGGAAAATTAACATTCTAAATAGTGAAAAGTTCAAAAAACAAGTCACTGAAACAATAATTAGCTCTGTTAAAGAAAATAATAACATGCAAAATACTCAAATTTATGAAATGTGGCTAAAAGCAATTTTCAAAAGAAAAATTATATTTCTGAAAGTATACATCAAAATGCCAAGGAACCTATCATTTTGTCAGGGTCGAAACTTCCAATGTTGGCACTCCCTCTATTGACTCATATCACAATCCATTTATAATTCAGAGAGTTACCTGAGGCAACATATATTAACAAAATAGAAGAAATAAAAGGTAAATGACCTAAATAAACATTTTTTTTAAATCAACAAATTAACAACTCCAAAACAAGTTTACACACCAAGAAAACATCTTGAAACCTAGAGGAGAAATATCTAAAAATATTTTTTTTTAAAAAAGAGCATAGGCTTAATCATTAGAACAAAGAATCAGTTTTTAAGACTAGCAAAATTAATAAAACATTGGCTATTTTGATTTGAAGGAGAGAAGAAAAATCAAATTGACAAAATCAAAATGAAAAAGATTAATTTCAAATTATAAATGAAATAAAGATAATTATTAGGATTTATGTCAAATGTTTAAAAAAAGTTTAAAGGAACTGGGTAATTAGCTACAAACAATAAAATAAGAAATAATTGTGCTAATCAAATGACAAAAGAGGCACTTGACACTAGAAAAAAATAAAAACAAAATTCATATGGATTAACAAAAAACCTAGAATTTAAACAGAAAGAATGACAAAAGGAAGGCTTGAAGAGAGCCTAGCATTACAAATTATGTTAGAATAAGTAGCTTGTTTTAAGCCTAGGAGGTAATAAAATCATCCCTAAGTCCCAAGTAGTTCTTTTTTCTTAGGTTTTATTTAGGGAGTTTATAAAGGATAAAAAGTTTTGAGTTCAGTCATAATTACTCTGAGCTCTAATTTAGAAAATCCCTAACTGTTTATTTATAGCTCTATGACCTCTGACTTCTTTGTGATGGAGACTAAATTTCTTTACTGGAAATATCTGGATTTTGTTGTTTGTCCTTCCTCTTTGAAGAGGGACCAGTGACATCACAGGGTGATGTCTTGATTTGTGAATTGCATTTAAGGGACGCAGAGTTGCACACAGGCATCAGCTTCACTTTTCTTCCAAAGTTCAGTAACAGGACAAAAGTCAGGATGACCGGCGATGGCCAGGGATGCTCTCTTCCACATCTGACGGAGCTCTAAACGCTTTACAACACCTGTTTCACCTACTTCTGTGGAGTTGGAACAAATTGTTCTCATCTGCGTGTTCCCAATGGAGGAAAGTCTTCACACACTTGGGGTAGACATTCCCTAAATCATCAACGGGTTTGAAATCTGTCAGTTACACTCAATCAGCCCATCTGCTCAGATGTGGCTGTTGCTTGCTACAGCTTCTTGGAGACTCAAATTTGGGTGGATCAGAAGGACACCAAAAATGGTTGAGCAGTCCTGAAAACGGCTCAACAGGTTCCCATACTAGAGTAATAGTCCTCCTTGAATACCCCATATAACAAGCGAGTAATAAGACAATATCATCCATTTATTCAATGTTGTATTAATCAAACTACCAAAATATCTTTTAATGCTGTGTAACATGCCCTCCTGGCAGTTACTATTACCAGTCTGTCCTAGGCCTCACAGAATACCTTTGACCACTGACCTTTGCAGTGTGAACTCTACCCAGCTCGCCTCCTCTGAGGCCTTCAAAGGTCTCTGGCCACGATCTCTTGAATCTATAGTTTAATAACCGGTAGCGCGCTCAAGAACAGCCACGTGTAATCTTAAAAGTCTTTATTATACCTACTCACATAATGCCCTGACTTGTTAGTTCCCTAGTGAACACCTGGTCTGAAGACCCACGGGTTCACTACCAAACTCCTTACCTCTCTCGGCTATCCATCAGCTTGGCTCGGCTACCCCAGGCTAGGGAGCCATGTTAAAGAGAGCGACTGCTATCTGCAGTGGGCTTATAAAGGGCCTGTGAGGTCACACACACAGCCAACCAGCAAGAGAGTCACCCATTACGAAGCTATCTCAATGTGGCCAGGATCCCACCCACAGGGAAGTCCTATATCCACAGAGAACACTTCTGGGTCACTCAATCTCCTGTTGCGCTGTGGTCACCCATTTAAAGGACCCTTACAATTCCCTTCTCTTGTTTTGCAGGAACCCCATCCTTACAGTGCTGGGGGAAAAAAATAACAGAATTCATCCTGAAGAACAAAAGGTCAAGAATGTCAAGGGAAATCAATGGAAAACAAAATGGTTAGTTAGGCATACCAGATCTCAAACTATATTATAAAGTGTTAATTATCAAAACAATCTGGTATTGACTAATAGAGTGGTGGGTCAGTGAAATAGATTAGTTACACAATACATTGTAATAAACAACCATAGTAATTTAGTGTTTGATGAACCCAAAGATTCAAGAATTTGGGACAAAAATCCAATAAATGACAAAAAAAAAAAAAAAAAAAAAAAAAAAGCCAGGGAAAATTGAAAAACAGTATGGAAAAAATTAGGTATAGAACACACACACACACACACACACACACACACACACACACACCCCTCATCCCATACACCAAGATATGGTAAAAATAGATACATGGTTTAGACATACGGGTAATATCATAAGCAAATTAGGAGAGCAAGGAATAGTTTACCTGTCAGATTTATGGAGAAGGAAAGAATTTAGGACCAAATAAGATATAAAAAGCATTACAAAATGTAAAATGGATAATTTTGATTATATAAAATTTAAAAGTTTTTGTATGAACAAAAGTTGATGCAATCAATGTTAGAAGGAAAGCAGAAAACTGGGAGAAATTTCTTATAGCAAGTATCTTTGATAAAGATCTTATTCTTCAAATATGTGTATGTGTCTATTATCAAAACAATGATACAAAATAATTCTGAAGAACTCATGTTGTAAAATGGCACCCATTCCAGACAAGGAACTGATAGCGTCTGAACATAGACCAAAGCACACTACTTTTTGCACACTATGGTTGTGTCTTCCTCTTGGCTGCTTAATGTCTACATTGGGTCAAATAGGACTTCATTCCTCAGCATCTCAGCTAGCAAAGACTCTGTCTCTTAGACTTCTGGTGATTTGTCATCCTAACCTTGTGAAGCTCACAAGATCATTGTCATTGTTCAATTAATTTTACCTGTATCTGATTCTTCATGACCCCTTTTGGGGTTTTCTTGGTGAAGATATGGGAGTACTTTGCCATTTCATGAGGATAAAGTGACTTGTCCAGAGTTACACAGATAGCAATTGCCTGAAGCTGCATTTAAACTCAGGGCTTCCTGACTTCAGGCCCGACATATACACGTGTCACCTACTTACCTACAAGATCTTAGCTATTTCCAATACTATACCTAATAGCAGAATAGACAGAGGCCCATATTCATAGGCCATATGTTGATTCCAGGTGGGAAGGGCTTAAGGTCTCTTTCACACAGGGGCTTATAGCATATTTCTTGTTTTACAATAAACTAAACAAGAAAGAGAAAATTTCCCATACGGTACCTTTAAATTTTAAAAATTTTTTATTCTATTTATCTTCCAAAAAGCATTTCCATGCATACAGAAGAATATAAAAGAGGACTATAAAACTCCACTTCATAATTCTTACTTTTTTCTTTGAAAAAAAAAAGTTATAATAAATTACATATGCTATTTAAAAAAAAAACTGTTTTGCTCTTCTATGCCTCTTTTCAAACTTCCTTCTATTTTCCTGTACATTGAAAAAGACCAGGTCCTCTTATTTTTGGCGTCACTATTCTGAACCTTCCCCTGACTTCATATCACCATTGAAAACTGAAGGAAAGAAAGGAAACAAAGAAAGAAGTGAAGGAAAGACAATAGAAAAAAAGGAAGGAAGGAAAACAGGGAGGGAGGGAGAGAAGAAAGAAGGAAGGAAGGGAGAAGGAAATACTTTTCACATATAAGCATGGTCAAGTAAGACAAAGTCACAAGGTGATGATGTCCTTTCAACACATAACAGACAAACTTTATTTTAGGTTCTGTGGGGCTGTGTATGGTTGGTCATTGCTTTGAACAGAATTCTCAAACCTTTCAAGATTGTTTGTTTTGACAGTGTTACTGTCCCTGTCAAAATTATTTTCTTGGTTCCAATCTCTTCATTTCACTACATATCAACTTTTGCTACCCCAAATTTTCTGACATCATTATGGAAAATAAAATTGTGAGTAATTACATAGGTTGCTCGGAGTTTGTCTAACAATGATTTGAAAGAAAGGCAGAAAGGATATCAAGACTTCTAGGAAGTAGGTCAACCTACCTTGTAAGAAAGAAGGAGAATTGAGAAAGATGTCTCCAGCATGACACAGGCAACTTCTCATGCCTTATTTATGGCATAATAACACTCTATATGCCATAACTGAGGCCACAATTCCTCCATGTCTAGAGGGCAATCTAAGGTATCCTTTTAGAATCTAATTCTTCCCTTCCTTTTACTCCTCCCCTTAAGGGTTATTAAGTCTTTTTTGCTTGTGGTTCTTTCTTCCCCTGGATTAACCTTTCTCTTAATCTTTCTTCATCCCTGATTATTTTCTTATTGAATTTTATGTATTTTCTTATCAAATCCTGTATTGTGTTCAATACTACTTTGTCCATTTCAAATAAGAGTAAGCATCTAATGCCCACTGCTATCCCATGTTTTCCCTCATATTTATGTATCCTTATATACTCTCATTAAGAGAAATAGTAAGACTTTTTTTCTTCCTTTCTCCATCTTTTTCTTTTCTTCTACATTCTCTTTCTCCTCTTTGGGTTCTCATAAAATAATAGATTCATCCTCTAGGACCACTTTTTAAATTTAACTCCTTTAATATCTTTTGACGACATATGTTTCTTCTCCCACACTCAAAATGTTAGTGTTGATGGGGTTGATGTCCCTTTAAGATTCCTTTCTAATTGCCCAACCCATGGCTGACCTTGATTCACAAATCCTGGTCAAAGGCACCCTTTGAATATCCAGGCCCAGCCCTACTATCAGCTCAGCTTTCCCCAGGCCTCACCTGATCTGAGCTAACTGAAAAGCCCTCCAAGAACTTGGGGGTACCGCCCATCATCTTCTAGATATAAAAGAAATGAGCCGGAGCACCCTCTTGGCAGGAGCCCTCCCAGCCAACACATGGTATCCCTCCAGCCATGTAAGGGTTCCTGCCTACCCAGCGGCCACCTCTGGCTCTGACGTCTTTCTAACCTTTTATTTATCAATCTAGGTTTTCTGGATTGTAAATGAATTTACAGGGGACACTGCGCCTCATGGGATTATCTTACTATCTATGCACCAAAAATGGGGTTCCCCCTTTCCTTTCCCTCATTAGAATGACATTATCATTTTATGTTTCCTAGATTTCTTTGTACTCTCGTGTCTGTATATCAAAACTCTTCCTCAGGACACCCATCAATTGGGGAATGGCTGAATAACTTATGGTATATGAAGGTACTGAGATATTATTGTTCTATAAGAAATGATGAGCAGACTGATTTCAGAAAAGCCTAGACAGATTTACATGAACTAAAGCTGAGTGAAATGAGCAGAACCAGGAGAACAGTGTACACAAGATTGTGTGATGATCAGTTTTGATAAATTTGGCTCTTCTCAGCAATTCTACTTCAAGACAATTCCAATATACTTGGGATGGAAAAATTCCATCTGCATCCAGAGAGAGAACTATGGAAACTGAATGTGAAACAAAACAAAGTATTTTCACTTTTTGTTGTTTGCTTTTTCTTTCTCCAGGTTTTTTCCTTTTTGTTCTGATTTCTCTTTCACAAAATGACTAATGGAAATACGTTTAAAATAATTGTGTATATATAAATATAAGATTCCTTGATGTCTTGGGGAGAAGATAGGTAAGGAAGAGAGGAAAGATTTGGAATGCAAGATCTTACAAAAATTAATATTGGAAACCATCTTTAGTTGAATGAAATGAGCAGAACCAGGAGATCATTATACACAGTAACAAGAAGATTATACGAAGATCAATTCTGGTAGATGTGGCTCTCTTCAACAATGAGACGATTCAGACCAGTTCCAATTGTTCAGTAATGAAGAGAGTCATCTACACCTAGAGAGAGAACTATGGGAAATGAGTATGAACCACAACATAGCATTTTCACTCTTTCTGTTATTATTTGCTTACATTTTTGTTTTCCTTCTCAGGTTTTTTTTTCTTTCTTTTTAGATCTAATTTTTCTTGTGCAGCAAGATAACTGTATAAATATGTATACATATATTGGATTTAATATATATTTCAACATATTTAACATATATTGGACTACTTGATATCAAGGGGAGTGGGGGAAGGAGGGGAAAATTTGGAACAGAAGGTTTTGCAAAGGTCATTGTTGAAAAATTATCCATGCATATGTTTTGTAAATAAAAAGCTAGAAGAAGAAGAAGGAGAAGGAGAAGGAGAAGGAGAAGAAGAAGAAGAAGAAGAAGAAGAAGAAGAAGAAGAAGAAGAAGAAGAAGAAGAAGAAGAAGAAGAAGAAGAAGAAGAAGAAAAAGAAGGACAAGGAGAAGGAGAACAAGAACAAGAACAAGAACAAGAAGAACAAGAAGAAGAGGAAGAAGAAGAAGAGGAAGAAGAAGAAAGAAGAAGAAGAAGAAGAAGAAGAAGAAGAAGAAGAAGAAGAAGAAGAAGAAGAAGAAGAAGAAGAAAAAGAAGGACAAGGAGAAGGAGAACAAGAACAAGAACAAGAACAAGAAGAACAAGAAGAAGAGGAAGAAGAAGAAGAGGAAGAAGAAGAAAGAAGAAGAAGAAGAAGAAGAAGAAGAAGAAGAAGAAGAAGAAGAAGAAGAAGAAGGAGAAGAAGAAGGAGAAGAAGAAGAAGAAGAAGAAGAAGAAGAAGAAGAGAAGAAGAAGAAGAAGAAGAAGAAGGAAGAAGAAGAAGAAGAAGAAGAAGGAGAAGAAGAAGGAGAAGGAGAAGAAGAAGAAGAAGAAGAAGAAGAAGAAGAAGAAGAAGAGAAGAAGAAGAAGGAGAAGAAGAAGGAGAAGGAGAAGAAGAAGAAGAAGAAGAAGAAGAAGAAGAAGAAGAAGAAGAAGAAGAAGAAGAAGAAGAAGGAGAAGAAGAAGGAGAAGAAGAAGGAGAAGAAGAAGGAGAAGAAGAAGAAGAAGAGAAGAAGAAGAAGAAGAAGAAGAAGAAGAAGAAGAAGAAGAAGAAGAAGAAGAAGAAGAAGAAGAAGAAGAAGAAGAAGAAGAAGAAGAAGAAGAAGAAGAAGAAGAAAACCATCTTTACATGTATTGGAAAAATAAGATACTACTGAATTCAGGGGGGAAAGCCTACTCAGCTCTGGTCTTTTCATCATGAATATTGAAAAGCCTTTTTTTTCCATTAATAATCCACTTTTTTTTTTTCCATGTAGGATTACACTCAGCCTTGAAATGTAAGTTATTCTTTTTTTTTTTTTGTCTTTTAAAGAGTTGTATTCTAACATCTCCTCTCAATCTTAGTAGCTGCTGCAAAGTCTTGTATGATTCTAAATGTGTTACTTGAATCTCTTCTTTCAGCCCTCCAGATTAATCTCATCAAACCCAGCTGGCAGTACAAGTGGTCACATTTTACCCGTCAGTGATGAGAGTTGAATCTAGACTTCTCCTAATTTGATGGTGTAATGACCAGGCTGTCTTGGGGAGGAGGATGTTAGGTTTCCCCCCTCATTGAAGGTTTTTGAGTAACAATAGAAGACAGGGTTTGAAACTAGGTGACCTCTAAGATTCCTTCCAGTGAGTTTCTCAATTTCTGTTAACTCCAAATCTAGTTCCATTTCTACTCCTTATCTCTTTCCACCTACTCTGCTCACTAATTTCCCATCCTTATTTTAAATTGTAAATTATTTCTTGAGGGGAAAGCCTAGGACTTGCCCAGACACCTGTGGGGCTATAATTTGCATTCTGACCTAGCAGGTGTTTTGAATCAAACACCATGGGAGGAAAGCCAAATGGTTCACATTTGGGAAATTGTGTCATCCTTCCAAACAAACTCAAGAAATAAATTGGAAAACTGAGACCCAGGGGAGGAGAAGATACTTGGCCAAGAGCCCATAATCACCTGATGGCAAAGGCAGAACTGGAAGAACTTTGAAAATGTGGGGAAAAGAGGACAAGCCCCCTAAAATGATAGAAAATGCAGATCAGGGCAGTGCTCTGGGAGCTCCCGAGGCTTTGAAAGAAGAGAGGGTGGGATTGATAAGTAGACAGTGTTTCTGTTAAGAATGAATATGAGTACTGGGTCAGGGGAATACAGATAATTGGATTTGGCCATAGGGAAGTGACCTTTAGGGAATACTCACTCACTATCTTGTATCACCTGTGAGGCTATTATTTGCATTTTAATGTAGGGATGTCTGTGTGGAAAGTAGGCTGAATCACCTTTGGAAAACCAACTCTTGGTGTAGCCCTTTGCATGAATCAAGACTCTCTATACAAAGCCCATCTTTTACTACCAGATTTTCCACAAGGACAACGAGCGCCTCTAAGAGCCATGGAGAATCTAAATGGCTTGGCAGCAGTTGGTCATCAATGGTTGTAATGGTTCATTATCAAGGATTTTTTTTAAAGGATACCAGACCTTCATAGAGAGTGGGTCAGCTTACATTGGAAGAAAGGGAGAATTGAGAAAAATACCTTTACATTAATAAAGCTGAATACAGATCAAAGGTACTTTTTCTTTATGTTCTTTATTTGATTTTTTTGGGTTTGGTCTGTTTTCTTTCACAGAATGACTCACATGGAAATGTGTTTTGCATAACTATACATGTATAACCTTTGTCAACTTGTTTATCTTCTCAATGGGGGGAAAGGACAAAGAGAATTTAGGACTCAAAATTTGAGAAAAAAAGATTATAAATTGCTTTTTTGTGTAATTGTGAAAAATAAAATGTTAATTTGTAATGCCGGAGAAACTGAGGCAAGACAGAGAATAGGTTTTAAATATTTTAATAGTGGAGAATTTGGAATAGTGGCTGAACAGAACCCCTGTCTGGCTCCTAAGCTGGCTGAATAGGACTCTTGTCTCAAAACATGCAGCACCCAGCAAGTAATTCTAGAGACTTTTATAAGGTTCCAGCTATCAGGGGGAAAAAGGCAAAGGGGGGGGGGAAGCACTTGGTGATTGCAAATTCCAGGAAGGACCATAACATTTTAATTCTGACAGGTTGGGAGTCGAGAAGGTAGTCAGGCAGGAGACAGGAAGTCTGGGCCAAAAAGATGCTGAGTACTACCCAAGTCTTTGAGTTAAGCCATCTGGAGTGTTATGACTCTTTGGAATGTGAGTGTGACCAGAGTTTCAAGGCCCCAATTCTCTCAGTCCAATGGGGCAAGGAAGGGGGGAGTGGCCATTAGGGAAACTGAGGTATTACAAATTAAGAAAAAAAAATTGAGGGGGGCAGCTAAGTGGCGCAGTGGATAGAGCACCAGCCTTGAATTCAGGAGGACCCAAGTTCAAATTTGATCTCAGACACTTAACACTTCCTAGCTATATGACCCTGGGCAAGTCACTTAACCCCAGCCTCAGGGAAAAAAAAAAGAAAGAAAGCAAAATTGAGTTATGTTGGAAAAACTTTTCTTTATTTATTTTAATACACATTGCTTTATGAATCATGTTGGGAGAGAAAAATCAGAACAAAAGGGAAAAACCATGGGAGAGAAAACAAAAATAGAAAAAAAGAAGTGAACATATGTATTGATTTACATTCAGTCTCTTTTAGTTCTTCTTCTGGATACAGATGGCTTTTCTGTCTAAAGTCAATAGACTGTTTTGAATCACTGAACCACTGAGAAGAATCAAGTCTTTCATAGCTGATCATTGTACATTCTTGCTGTTACTGTGTACAATGTTTTTCTGGTTCTGTTTGTTTCACTAAGCATCAGTTCATGTAAATCTTTCCAGATCTTTCTAAAATCAGTTTGTTCATCATTTTTTATAGAACAGTAATATTCCATTATTTTCATATACTACAACTTGTTTAGCCATTCCCCACATGATGGGCATCTACTCATTTTCCAATTCTTTGCTACCACAAAAAAAGCTGCTACAAAAATTTTTGCACATGTGGGTCTTTTTTCCCTCCTTTATGATTTCCTTGGGATATAAGCCCAGTAAGCCCAGTAGTAACACTGCTGGATCAAAGGGTATGCACAGTTTGAGAACTCTTTGGGCATAGTTCCAAATTGCTCTCCAGAATGGTTGGATCCGTTCACAATTCCACCAACAATGTATCAGTGTCCCCAGTTTTTCCACATCCCCTCCAACATTTATATTATCTCTTCCCATCATCTTAGACATCTGAGTGGTGTGAGGTGGTATCTCAGAGTTGTTTTCATTTGCATTTCTCTAATCCATAGTGATTTAGAACACTTTTTCATATGATTATAGATGGCTTTAATTTCATCATCTGAAAATTGCCTGTTTATATCCTTTGACCATTTACCAATTGGAGAATGACTTGTATTCTTATATATTTGACACAGTTCTTTATATAGTTTAGAAATGAGACGAGAAAGCTTTTCTTAAGAAATATTGAATCAGTGTTAATGTTCCTTCTTTTGCCATTTCCAATTTTTCATTGTTACCATTATGTCTAACTAGGTCAAGCTAAAGTTGCTTAACTTATTTGTGCTTTCTTCTATTTTTAATTTTTAGTTCAAATCTTTTATTTAAAGCTTTTGATATTTGCTGTGACAAATCCAATTGTAAATATGACAGATTTTAAATTATTCCCATTTAATAAATATTCATTTTCTGTTCAAATGAGAGATGAGAGAGAGAGAGACAGAGAGAGACAGAGAGACAGAGAGAGACAGAGAGACAGAGAGAGAGAGAGGAGAGAGAGAGAGAGAGAGAGAGAGAGAGAGAGAGAGAGAGAGAGAGAGAGAGAGAGACAGAGAGAGACAGAGAGAGAGAGAGAAAATGAGAGAGAGAGAGAGAGACAGAGAGACAGAGAGAGAGAGAGAGAGAGAGACAGAGACAGAGACAGAGACAGAGACAGAGACAGAGAGAGACAGAGAGAGAGACAGAGACAGAAACAGAGAGAGAGAGACAGAGAGAGACAGAGAGAGACAGAGACAGAGAGACAGAGAGAGACAGAGAGAGAGAGAGAGAAAATGAGAGAGAGAGAGAGACACAGAGAGACAGAGAGAGACAGAGAGAGACAGAGACAGAGACAGAGAGAGAGAGACAGAGAGAGAGACAGAGAGAGAGAGAGAGACAGAGACAGACAGAGAGAGAGAGAGACAGAGAGAGAGAGAGAGAGAGAGATACTGTTGGTAACTTTGGTGAAAAAGATTTAGAAGGAGATCCTGATGTGATAGTAGAATGGCCTCAAAAATTTCTCTGAGCTCTGACATTCCCACCATAGAGCTCCAAGGACACCCAAGATTCACCATAAAGTCCTCTGTAGACCTAAAAGAAATCCCAAAATCCCTTCTATATCACCCCCAGTATCTGTTTCCAAGAAAGTGGATTATATAAATTTATCATTTATATACATTTGTCTATATATTTATATGAATAAACATATATAATACATGATTTATCATTCTTTATGTAAAATATACAAATTATGTATTTCTTTGGATGGATAACCTTTATTTTATTTCACTAACAGCTCATCTGCAATACCTACAAGACAAGCCTTAAAGTAGTTTGTATTTTTCAGTGCGGCATTTGTACACCAGGAATTCTGGAGAAGATAGAGTAAGGAAATCACAAGTCTTCCTCAAGAGGATCTACTGGGAAGGGGAAAGAATGGGAAGAGTGAAGGATATGTCTTTCCAAGGAGACTTCCCCCAAAGGCAAAGCTCACAAATGAACTCTAAAGAAGAGCTAAAAGCACAACAGCTTGGCCCTCCTGGTTTGGGAAGTTTAGAACTCTGCCTCTTCATTTATAACAGTTCACCCTGGCCTAGTGCATGCTTTAAAGTTCCAGGTGGGCTTCAGTTGTCAGAATTAGCAGCAATTAAGAATATATCATACAATGACCAAGGATCTGGAATTTGGAAGGGAGTGCACAAGAGCAGCCACCAAGACCTTGACACTGAGGCTATGCAGACCCGGCCAAGTCCAACAAAGACCCCGGGTCAGATTGTGGTGTGTGTTGCAAAAATGGCAGCAGCCCCTTGTCACCTTGTCATCAATGGTCTCTGGTTTAATGAGAACACATCATCAATGACCCGAGGTATCTGAAGCTGATATTTTCCCACATTGACTTCCTCAACAAAAAGCTCCAGATCCAGGTGGACCAGAGCAGTCATCAAGGGTACAAGGTCTTGCAGCTGTTTCCACCAAGACCACCTTGAAGGGTTGAGCCCATGGCAGCCCTTCTCCAACAGTACAAACAGGTATGTGGGTGTGCAGCTGCTCCACCAACCCTGCCCAAAATGTGTCAAGGAGCAACGAGCACACTGAGTTATTCTCTAAAAGCCAAAAGATTGGGGGATTTGCTCAATCCTTTGACCCCAGAGGAAGGACGCTGACAACACTGAACCTTCAGATCTCAGAGCGTGTCCTTCACAGGCCTCCGGGGCTCCAAAATCTGTACCAATGACTCCTGTAGTACTTACTTTACTAAGTCACAATGCAAACACACCCATCACCTTCCCCTCTGGATTGGTGGTGACAGACTTCCGGAGCTGGAGAGTGATGTCTGCAGCCACATTCTTAGCAACTGGTGCCTCATATCTTGTCCAGCACACGCTATGCCATCACATCTTAAGCTCTTAAAATCAACTGAGCCTTTTGACATCCCAAACACGCCCCAGGGCTCCCTTGGTAATCCCAAATTTGGCTAAATTCTGGGTGACTCCCTCATCATCCAATCAGCAGCAGTCCAGATTTTGTAGCTGCCTCCGCTGAGGTCCTTGCATCAAGGGGATGTCTTTTGGCAAGGTGGAGTTCCATCAGTGCGACTTTCTTTGTTGGTTTAGCCATAGAGTGCTCATATCAGAGACGTGCTTTTTGCCTTTCTCCTTCGGTAATCTGAGTTTGAGGTCTAACTAGATTTCTCAGCCCCTCTCCCATGGTTCTGCACAAACTGCTCGTGCGTCTTGCACATCAGCTCTTCTCTGGACAGCAGCACCTCATCCAGGGGTCAATTGGAAGATCAGGCTTTCCTGTAAGGGCCCTTCTTTGCTGGCAGGTAAGGAGCCTTCAGCACCCTCTTTCTTAGTGCCTTTATTTTTCTCTTAGCTTTCTCCTTTTTACTCACCACCAGTTGTAACCTAGTGGATTCCTTTCGTTTTCTTCCTGATAATGGAGTGTCAAATATCTGAGAGTGGAGACATCCCCCAGGCATGGAAGACATATTAGAGTGGACCGATGGTGCCGGACTGTCCGGCCAAAAAGTGGATGCATTTTGTCTGTTCCATCATTCCACCATACCTACTACAACTTATGCCCTGATTTCAGATCCATTGTCTGGGTGATGGTAATTGAGTGGGTGACAAATGTGGCTGCCCCATAGCCTGATAAGGTATTTACTGCTGTCAAGATTTATCACAGGCTTAGTGCCATGAAAGAGAGCCCAAATAATCCATCCACCAATATGTGAACGTCTATATCCTCTACCCCCGAGATCTTCACTAGGAGTCTCCTTTCTACATGGCAGAAGAGTTGGCAGGAAGTTCAACTATCTCTCCCTTCCTTGGCTTCTTCTTGAGTGAGAAGGAGGCCCCTCATGGTCATTTCTGTGGCTGGGACAGGAATGGAGCCATTGTGTTGCACCAATTTGTCAGAGGCAGGCTTGATTAGCCATGTCACTCCATTTGGCTTCCCCGGGAAGGGTTTTTTTGGGGTGTTGTGTGGATCAAATGAGATAATTTGTAAGGCAATTAGCATAGTGCCTTGGTAAGGGCTTGTTTCCTTCTTTCCTACTTTCTTTCCAACTGAAAAGGTGAGAAAAGTATGGAATATTGTACACACTTGAGATCTGTGACACAATGATTAATAAGCTGATTGGTTTTATTAAGTTGTTTTTGGTTTTTGTTTGTGAAGTTTAGTGGGTGGGAATGGAAGTTTGTATCTGAAATGATTGATCTAAAAGCAAAGATATTATTTATAGTCTCTATTCAGGAAGACTTAAAGTATAGTGTCCTTGCTTGAGGTAATGAGTCCTGATTAGAGGCACCTCTTACCTGCTTTTTTAGGTCAATGTTTCTGACATTCAGCCTCAAGCATTCTGACTTGCTTAATTTTGTCCCTTTTCTTTTGCTATTTATTTATTTATCTATTTTAAAGCAACTTAGAAGATCAGCAGAAAAAGTCTGGGGACTCCAGGGTGGGAGTCCATCATGCAATCCTGCATCAAGACAGAAGAATTCTGTGGCTTCAGCATACTAGATCTTCTAGCTACAGTGTCGCAGGGACACACTCTTAACAGAAAAGAGTGCTTGTGGTCAGATTCTTAGAAGGATTTCTGAAAACAGCTACACAAAATCCCTGAAGCTTGGGACAATGCACCTTCCACCCTGGAAAAGTTAACAAGAGTTAAAAGCCAAATAATAGGCTAGGAAAATGAGCAGGCAACAAAAAAAGTTTCTGATCATAGAAAATTACTATAGTGACAAAGAAGATCAAAACCCACACTCAGAAGATGACAACAGAGTCAAGGCTCCCATCTCCAAAGCCTACAAGAAAAATAAGGGTTGGATTCAGGCCATGGAAGAGCTCAAAATCAAGCAAGAGAGATAGAGGAAAAATTAGGAAAAGAATTGACAATGGTGCAAAAGGAAATACAAAAAGCTAATGAGGAGAAGATTGCCTTAAAAAGCAAAATTGACCAATTGGGAAAGGAGGTACAAAAGCTCACTGAGGAAAATATTTCCTTAAAAATTAGAATTGAGTAAATGAAAACTAATGACTTTATGAGAAATCAAGATACAGTAAAGCAAAACCAAAAAGAAAAAAAAAGAAAAAATATGAAATATCTCAGTGGAAAAATAGATAAACAATTATAAACAAATTATAAACAATTATAGTTACAAACAATTATAAACAAAAGAGAATTTTAAAATTATTGATCTACCTGAAAGTCATGATCAAAAAAAAAAAAAAAAAAAAGAGCCTGGGCATCATATTTAAAACTGCCCTGATAGTAAAATAGAAACTTAAAGAATCTACTGATCATCTCTTAAAAGAGATCTCTAAAATGAAAACTGACAGGAATATTATAGCCAAATCCCAGAACTCTCAGGTCAAGGAGAAAATATTGAAAGCATCCAAACAGAAACAATTCAAGTACAGTAGAACCACAGTCAGGGTAACACAAGACTTAGTGGCTTCTACATTAAAGAACTGGAGAACTTGGATTATGATATTTTGGAAAGTTTTGGAGCTAGGATTACAACCAAGAATCATGTATCCAGCAAAACTGAGCATAATCCTTTAGGGGGAAAAATGCACATTCAGTGAAATAGATTTTCATGATGAAAAAATCAGAGCTGAATGGGAAATTTGATCTTCAAATACAAGGCGTAGAAGAAACATAAGGAGATAATCAGGAAAGTGATATCATAAGGGACTTAAGTATATCTATTAACATTCCTACATGGGAGAAGGATACTTGTAATTTATCAGAACTTTCTCAATATTATGGCAGTTTGGATATATCTATATAGACAGAGGGCACAGGTGTGAGTTGAATATGAAGGAATAATATCTGAAAAAAAAAAGATGGAATTAGAGGGGAGAGAGGAATGTACTGGGAGAAAGAGAAAGTGAGAAATGGGACTAGTTTTAATTATCTGCCATTTAAAAAAAGGAAGAAAAAGCTTTTACAGTGGAGGGAAAGAGGGGGAGGAACAGGAGAATTTGTAGAGGAAATAACATACACACTTAATACGTATAATGTTCTTTTTGGTTTGGTTTTCTTGGGGTCTCTGGGAGCAGCCTTTGTTTCAGTTCAGTAATCAGCACAAATGTAGCCAGGTATTAAAGTCCAAATCCTTTATAATCTCCTTGCCCCAGGTCAACTTTCTTGAATGTGTCTTGGTTTCTGTGGGGGAGGCTACCTTCTGATTCTGGCTGAGTTTGTCCCAGCTTATATGCTCTCTTATCATAGGCGTGAATCTTGTAGAACTATATTAAGTACTAAGTACATGTACTGAACTACATTGTCTTTATCAATTCCACTGATTTAACACCTTGTTTCAAGTTCAGAGTTCTGGCCCTTAACAAATTTGGGTATAGAAATCTATCTTACCCTGAAGGAAAATAGGAAAGGAATGGGATATGGTAAGAGGGAAGAGTGATAATAGAGAGGACATATTGGGGGAGGGAGTGATCAGTAGCAAAACACTGGAGGATGGGCAGAGTGAAAGGAGAGAAAACAGAATAAATTACAATAGTAATTGTAAAAAGAATTTTGAAGCAAGTTTTTCTAATAA
Source organism: Sminthopsis crassicaudata (assembly GCF_048593235.1). NCBI lineage: Eukaryota > Metazoa > Chordata > Mammalia > Dasyuromorphia > Dasyuridae > Sminthopsis > Sminthopsis crassicaudata. The sequence continues at coordinate 28,090,656 of NC_133620.1, forward strand.
GGCCTTATTTCTCAAACATAGAGGAAACTGAGTCAAATTTATGAATAATAATAATAATAATAATAATAATAATAATAGCCATGTCCCAATTGATAAATGATCAAAAAATATGATTTAAATTCATGCATATCCTTTGGCCTAACAATACCACTATTAGGCATAAATATTAAAAGAGATTTTTAAAATGGGCTAGAAAAAGACCCATATGTACAAAAATGTAGCAGCTTTCTTCTCAGGACAAAGAATTGGAAATTGAAGGGATGCCCATCAGTTTGAGAATGGCTGAATAAATTGTGGTGTATGGCTGTGTGTGGAATATTGTTTTTCTATGGGAAGTGATGACCAGAATTCTCTTCAAAAAAAATCCTGGAAAGTCCTCCAGGAACTGAAGTGAAGTGAAATGTATTGTATACAATATAATAGCAATGTTCTGGGATGACCAGCTAGAAATGATTTCGCTATTCTCAGAAGTACAATGATCCATGATTACTTTGAACGACTTATGATGAAAAGTCCTATCCATACCCAGAAATGAAACCAATTATGTCTGAACACAAATTGAATCATTAAAAATAAAAATTAAAAATTAAAAAAGGAAGGACATTCCTTGATTCCTGATCCTGCCCTTTTGGGGCCAAAGAGAACAAAGTTAACTTCTTCCTGAATGTGATACTTCAGGTACTTGAACACAGCTATCATGTCCTCCTTCTACTCCCCCACATTTCTCTTTCCCAAACTAAATATGCCCAGTTATTCCAACCACTCTTCTAAAAGTATGACATTTACAACAGAAAACAATGCTTTAGGCAAGTTCTAAAGAGAGGTCAGACCTCTGTTTCCATCTCCTTACGTTTCTGTTTCTATCTGTGTGACTATCTCATTTTATCTTATTTTCTGGTACAAACTCTTGTTGTTTTATTTTCCCCCTTACCTCCACCATTGAGAAGGGGAAAAACCCATTACAAACATGTAGAATAATAAATAATATGTATATGTAATGCAAATATAGGATATCATAAACCAAACCATATTCTCACATTAACCATGTCCAAAAAAAATTAAAACAAAAACATAAGCCTCAATTTGCACTCTACCATCTGCTGTCTACCTGGACTCTAGAAGTGTGTTTCATCATGAGTCCTTTAGAACTGTGATTGGTCATTATGATGATCACAGTTCCTAGGTCTTTCAAAGTTGTCTTTACAATATTGTTAGATATTGTATAAAATGTTCTTCTAGTTCTGCTTATTTCTCTTTGCATAAATTCATGCTTCTTCCCAAGTTTACTTGAAATTATTCCCTTTATAATTTCTTAAGAGTGTGATAGTGTTCCATTATATTAATATACCATAGCTTCTGCAAATATTCCCAGTTGATGGCTATTCTATTTCTAATTCTTTTCTATCACACACAAAAAATAAACTGCTGTAAACATTTCTGTATATATGGATCTTTTCTGATTTTTTCTTAATATTATTTTATTTTTCCAAATATATATAAAGATAATTTTCAACTTTCATTTTTGTAAGACTTTGTGTTCCGAATTTTTCTATCTCCCTCCTTTACCTCCCTTCCCAAGACAGCAAGCAATTTGATACAGATTAAATATATGCAATTCTTTTAAACATATTCCCACCTTTGTGATGCTGTTCAAGAAAAATCAGACCAGAAGAAAAAAAAAAACCTGAGGAAAAAAAAACAAAGAAACAAACAAAAAAAAAGGGTTTTTCTGATTTCTTTCATCTCTTTAGGGCATATATATTGAAGTGGTATCAGTGAATATGTAGTCAGTTTGGCATAATTTGGGGGCATAGTTCCAAATCTGCAAAGCAAACTGTGTGACTAATTCAAAGCTTCACTAACAATATGTTAGTGTCTATTTTTTCACATTCCCATCAGCATTGTCATCTTCCTTTGTTATCATCTTAAACAATATGATCAATGTGAGAAAATACTTCAAAAATATTTAACTTGCATTTCTCTATGACTTAAATTATTTTTTAAACATGGCTTCATTTTTATAAAGTGTTTCATAATGGTGTTCCGATAATTATTTTGTATATCTTGGCAGATAGACTCCTATGTACATGATACTATTTATAGTTACTTTAGATGGAATTTCCTTTTTAATATCTTTTTATTGGATATTTTGGAAATATACAAAAATGGTGATGATTTGTATGGCTTTATCCTATATCTTTTAACTTTACTGAAGGTGTTGATTGTTTCGATTTTTAAAATTAACTATGTTTCTCTAAGTAAACCATCATATAATCTGCAAAAAGTGATTATTTTGTTTCTTCTTCACCCATACTTGTTTCCTCATTTTCTTTTTTCTTGTACTACCTATGATTTCTAGCACTATATCAAGTAGAAATAGTGGTAATGGACATCTTAGCTTTACTGTTGACTCAAATGTCACCTACTTCTTCCCATTCCCCCTCTTTCTTGAATATAATTTTCTACTTGTGCATAACATAAAACATTTTTTGTTTTTCTAATCATTTTTCTTCCTCCAGTTTGCTTTTCTTATCCTCCTTTACCATTTTTAAGATTATCAAAATAATAGAATTACTATTATTTCCCCTTATAAGAATGTAAACAGTTTATTCTTATCTCATCCCTTATAATTGTCCATTCATATTTACCTTTTAATGTTGGTCTTGATTTCTGTGGGTCAGATATTTTACTCAACTCTAGTCTTTTCATTAGGAATTGTTAAGATGGCTAATTTTATTTAAAGTTCCATTTTCCTCCTTGTGGAATTATATTCAGTTTTGCTAAGTAATTTATTATTAGTTATAAGCTTAGATATTTTGCCTTCTGAAATATGATATTCCAAGCTCTTCACTCCTTTACTGTGGTGGCTGTTAAATCATGGGTGATCCTGTTTGTGGGTCCTCAGTACTTAAATTTTCTTTTCTGTTTACTTGTAGCATTTTTTCCCTTTTGACTTGGAAGTTCTGGATTTTAGCTCTGATATTTCTGGGAGTTTTCATTTTGGAATTTCTTTTGAAAGGTGACTAATAAATTCCTTCAATTTCTACTTTCCCCTCTGTTTCTTTCTTTTTTTTTTTCTTTTTTTTTTTTTCCCCCCTGAGGCTGGGGTTAAGTGACTTGCCCAGGGTCACATAGCTAGGAAGTGTTAAGTGTCTGAGACCAGATTTGAACTCGGGTCCTCCTGAATTCAGGGCTGGTACTCTATCCACTGCCCCACCTACCTAACCCTTTCCCCTCTGTTTCTAAGAGACTTGAACAAATTTTAAGATTTCTTGAAATATGTCATCTAGCCAATTTTTTTGGTCATGGTTTTTAGGTAGTCCAGTTATTCTTAATTTTTCTCTCCTTGATCTGTTTTCCAGTTCAATTGTTTTTGTTATGAGACACCTTGCATTTTCTATTTTTTAAACCATAATTTTAATATCTCTCATTATCTTGTGGAGTCAGTCTCTGTTTGGCTAATTCTAACATTCAGGTTACTATTTCCTTGGTAAAGTTTGGTACCCATTTTTCCAAAATGGTAATTGTCTTTTCAAATCTATTTCAAATCTATCTTCTTTACTCTTATTTCTTTTCTATTTTTTCCTTTGCCATACTCATTTGATTTTTAAAATCACTTATAACTTTTTTTATTTTTTAACTCTTGTTTTTTTTTCTTCTAGGAATTCAGGTTGGAATTGTGTTCCATTTTTCCTTGAGGCTTTGCTTACAGATGTTTTCAAATTATTCTCTTTTTCGGGGTTTGTGTCTTGCCTATTCCTACTTTCATAGTAGCTCTTTATGGGGTGCTTTTTTTTTTAATTTGTTTTTTCATCCTTCTAGCTTACTTCTTGACAGACTTTATGACACAGCTGGGTTCTGTGCACTTCTGGACAGTGTTGAAGGTTCAGCTTTTGTCCTGTGGAGTGTTTCGGTTGCTTTCTTGAGATATCGAGTGGTGTGTTATTCTAGGATTTCAGAGAAACCAGCAGTCTTGCAAGCTTTCAATTCTCCCTGTGTAACAAGATCTGGAGTTAAATCTATTCACTGTCCTCCTAGCCTAAGTTCCACAAGTTCCTAAGCCAGGCTTAGGGCTCAACAAGACATTGGTAGGCTTGTTCCTGGCTAGAAGCTTTAGGATATTGGAACTCGGTCACTATCAGCCACCTAGGGAGATCTGTAGATTCCATTCTCTTTTTTGGTCTATGATTTTTACCCCGGTTGTGTAGGTGCACACTTCGGTTTATGTAAGAGGCTAGAATTGAATCCCTGCTATGTTTCTGGGATCAAAGTCACACAGTTATTTGTTTTCTCCCAAACTTGTTCCTTTCACAGTACCCAACAAGAGCCCCCTAAGAACTGCTCTGACCTACCATATCTAAGCACAGGTTACCTCCTTGATCTCCCCTGGATCTGCCACCAGGAAGTGGGTTGTGAGAAACAGATCTGGCCAATGCACATGAGCTAGTTCAAGGACCCCCAGGACCTCACCCTATTGTTGGGCTCAGTAGCCCCCATTTCAAACCAAGTCTGTCCCCATTGTGGAATCTCTACATCCTATACTTAGGGAGTTGTTTTTATGAATTCAAAACAGCCCTCCTCCTCCTAGCGGTCTACCCCTTCCGTAACTACATTTATTGCTCACTTTTCTTTCTTTTTTTTTTTTTAATCCATTTATTTATTTGTTTGTTTTTATTTTCCTCATTTCCATGTAAAACAATTTTTGTTATACATATTACATTCATTTTTTTTAAATTTCCATGTGAATCATGTTGGGAGAAAAAAATCAGAACCAAAGAGGAGAAAAAATCAAAAGAGAAAAAAGAAAGGTGAAATTAGTATGTTCTTCAATCTCTGCATTCAGTCTCCATAGTTCTCTCTCTGGATGCAGATGGCATTTTCCATACAAAGTTTGTTGGGAGTGCTTAGAATACTGAACCACTGAGAAGAACTAAGTCTATCACACAATCCTGCTATTGCTGTGTACAATGTTTTCCTGGTACTGCTTGCTTTATTCACCATCAGTTCCTGTCAGTCTCTCCAGGCCTCTCTGAAATCATCCTGCTGATCATTTCTTACAGAACAATAATATTCCAACATATTCATATATCATAACTTCATATACCATAACTTATTCAGCCATTCCCCCACTGATGGGCATCCACTCAGTTTCCAGTTTCTTGCCACTACAAAAAGGGCTGCCACAAACGTTTTGTCTTATGGGTTTTTTTTCCCCCTTCTTTTATGATCTCTTTGGGATTCAGCCCCAGAGAAACACTGCTGGATCCAAATTGAATAGCCCTTTGGCCACAGTTGCTCACATTTCTTTAAAGCCCTCAAGAAAGCAGAGATGGGTCTGTACCAAAGACACAGTTGCCCAAGGGATATTGGAAGTCAGAGAGAGTAAGATGTCTCAAGCAGTAATCAGGCCAGTATTAGAGATCTTCAAGGGTTAGAAGAATGGCTGCATTCTGGAAAGCAATTTGGAACTATGTTCAAAAGGTTATCAAACTGTGCATACCCTTTGATCTAGCAGTGTCTTTTCTGGGCTTAAATTCCAATGCGATCTTAAAGGACGGAAAGGAACCCACATTCAAGGAGGGAAAATTGCAAGTTCCCCTTTAGTCTGGGATTCTCGCCCCAGCTATTTCTCTGCAGGTTCAAACTGGAAGTGGCGTGCTTCTTTGCTCCTGAGGTCTGAGCCTAACCACTGCTCTTTACTTTTGAACTTCTTCCTTTCCCAGGAAACCTCCCAGGACCTCCCTATTCAGAATGTCACCCCTAATCACAGGTTCCCAATGCAGTTATTCTTGGATCTGTGGCTCAGAACTGGGAAGTGGGCAACAAAGTTGCCAGTTGGTATATGTTCCTACAGTGTCCCAGTATGGGTTTAGGGATGGGTCTGGGACCTTCTGCCACCCTGGTACCTAGAAGTGCACCGGAGTACTCTCCACATGGTACCCAGTCCAGTCCCCAATGTCACAGCCCTCCCTAGCTGTCTCTCTATGATGGGAACTCAAACCAGCATGTTTTGTACCTAAAACTCAAATTCCTTAATCCATTCTGAGACTGTTCCCCAAATCTCCCCTGACTTTGTTTTCCCAAACTTTGTTTTTGTCCTTTAAGTATCCAAGATCTCTCCCCACTCCTCCCTGATCTTATCCTTCTAGCAAAACATTTCCCCAGTGGTCTGTCAAAACAACTCCCTTGGTTTCTCCCCACTCCTTCTGTCGAAAAAAATCACCCCTTCCCAAATATGGCACAAAATCATAATCGGATTTTGCCCGAGACCTTTACTTGTCTATAAAAGTTCCTTTCGGCAGGGAAAATGCCTGGTGGTGATTTTCCCCAATTTTTGTACCTCATCTTTGCTCTCCCGACCATGACTATATCATCACATCAAGCTGGACTGGACAAAGGATTCACTGTGATTTTTTCTGGATCCCTGTGAAGTTGATTAAAAAGTATAGCTTCTAGGGAAATATAGCACTGGTTTTGGGATCTCCTGACTGAAGGGGGCTTCTGTTCTGGCAATCTATCTGATTCCAAAGTCCTCTGGCTTTCTCTCCCCCGCCCCAAAGCCAACCTAGGAATGCTATTGTCTGAGCATCTGTCTGATTCTGGAGACCACTCCTCAATTCATTGCTGACTGATAATTTTATCAGCAAGAACCAAATTCTGGAGACCACTCCTCCTTCCTATCTATGAGCCAAATAATTAGTATATCTATGATAAAAAGGGGGATAAATGTGTCTCCTTGTTTCTGTTTCTCTGCTCATTTCTTTTGGATATTCAGCCTGTGTCATAATGGCGTTACAATTACAATAATCATATAAATATACAATATACACCCCTTGATTAGGAAATGGGTTCAAGCCTGCAAATTTTTTGAGACACCTCACAACACCAGTCTATGACCCCAAACTTTTGGGGTCCCCCTTCCCAACCTCAACAAGGTCTGGTGCATGTTCTAGACCTGTGTAGGAATTTGAGGACACAGCTGCCTTGCTTCCTACTCAACTCTGCCTCCCTGCTCCTTTGAGATTTCTTTCAATTCAATCCAATCCAATTCAAGAAACAGTTATTAAGCACCTACTGTGTACCAGGTACTAAGATACAAGTACAAAAGCAAAGCCATGTTTCTATTCTCAAAGATCTTGCATAATATTTTCTCTGAGGAGGTTTTGCTATAGAAACAAATGTGCCCTTTACCTCCAGATTCTCTGGATTCCTGTGGTAGCCCAAAGCCTAGGGCTGATAGTCTGTTGGGGTTGGAGTAGAAGGAAAGAGGGTTTAGTCTGGGCTTTAGGGGATGGTGATCCAAAAGGTTGAGTAAATAGCTTTATAGGAAAGGAAATATTTTGGGCCCAATAAAGTCACCTCTGTAAGAAATGCTCACTACTGCTTTGAATATTCCAACAAACACAAACCCACCCTGACCAGACCACTTCCTCCTCCAGCCACCTTTCCCTGAAGGACTTCATCCAGCCCTTCTCCTTTTCCTGATCTATCCAGTTTTAAAGGGAACCAGGGACTCCAAAAGCTGTAAGTGAGAGAAGGGGCATTTCAGATCTGGGGGACCAGCATGGATGTGGGAGCACTGTCATGGATAGGGAGCAGCCGGTCAGCCAGCCTCTTCTCCAGCCTCAGCATTAGTCTGGACTGCCCTCTCTGAAGTTAGGAGAGATCCAGAGACCAGAGAGAGTGGATAGTGAAGAGGGAGAAGAAGGGAAAGGGAGAAAGGAAGGAAAAGAAGGAGAAGGAAAGCACTGCTGGCCACATTCTCCCCCTGAACACTTTCTCCTCTCCAAGCTTTTTCTTTTTTTTTTTTTTTTTAAATTAAAGCTTTTTATTTTCAAAATATGGATAATTTTTTTTAACATTGATCCTTTCCACTTCCTATATGTGTGATCCTAAGCAAGTCACTTAATCCCAATTGCCTCAGCAAAAAGAAAAAAAAAAAAAAAATTACCCTTTTAAAACCTTGTGTTCCAAATTTTCCCCTCCTTTCCCCTAAATGGTAAGTAATCCAATATATGTTACACATGTTAAAATATATGTTAAATCCAATATATGCATACATGTTTATACAATAATCTTGCTGCACAATGTGAGGGATAGAAAATCCTATCCAAAAATGACTACTCAGAGATCACTCATAGAAAAGCAGAATTATTTATTAGAATCTCGAGAAGCGGACCCCATCCTGGTCTGTGAGCCAGATTCACAGCAGGAGAGAGCCACTCCCTTGAAGATGCTCACGACTTTTATACATTTCAGACAAAGAACTTTCAAAATCGCACCCTCCATAGGTTGTGATTGGTCATATTTGGTCAGTGGAATGCAGCTGGCAATGTGACTTATAGCTTCTTTGGCCAAGTATAGGTTAATCCCTATTTGGGCAAAGGAATGCAGCCTAGGCCTTCACGTGACTGGGGCCTATAGGCCTGATTTTACGTTAGCTAATAGTCTCTGATTAATATGTGCTTAATCTATAAGTTCTTCACCATATCTTACTCCACACAACAAGAAAAATCAGATAAAAAAGAAAACAAAATGCAAGCAAACAACAAGAGAAAAAGGGAAAATGCTGTGTTGTGGTCCACATTCTGTTCCCACAGTTCTCTCTCTGGGTGTCGATGGCTTTCTTCATCACTGAACAAATGGAACTTCTTTGAATCATCTCAGTGTTGAGAAGAGTCATGTTGATCAGAATTGATCATCGTAGAGTCTTCTTGTTTCTGTGTATCATGATCTCCTGGTCCTGCTCCTTTCACTCAGCATCAGTTCCTGTCAGTCTCTCCAGACCTCTCTGAAATCATCCTGTTGGTCATTTCTTACAGAACAATAATATTCCATAACATTCATATACCACAGTTTATTCAGCTATTCTCCAATTGATGGGCATCGACTTAGTTTCCAGTTCCTTGTCCCTACAAAGAGGGCTGCCACAAACATTTCTGTACATGTGGGTCCCTTTCCCTCCTTTAAGATCTCTTTGGGATATAAGTCCAGTAGTAGCACTGCTGGGTCAAAGGGAATACACAGTCTTATATAGCACTTTGAGCATAGTTCCAAATTGTTCTCCAGAATGGTTGGATCATTTCACAACTCCACCAACAATGCATCAGTGTCCCAGTTTTCCACATCCCCTCCAATATAGATCACTATCTTCTCCTGTCATCTTAGCCAATTTCTCCTCTCCAAGCTTCCCAGAGCTGGGTAAGTGTCCCAGAATGGATGCACAGGAATCCAGGCCCCAGTCTGGCCCCAGTGGCTTTCGCAGGATTTTCAAACATTCACTTCTCTTCACACTTCACTAGCTGACCTGTTGTCCCACCTCCTCCACCTTCCTCCCAGAAGGCCACTCTGAGTCCCTCACCCCCATTGGCCAGTGTTCTTATTCCATGAAAATTACTTTGTATATATTTGCATTTATTTTTCTGCATTGACTGAGAATATTATCTTGGCAACTGGGTGGAGAATAGAGGAATGAAGAGGAGGCTGTGGCATCATCCAGGAGAGAGATCATGGAGACCTGAATCAGGTAATGGCTGTATGAATTCAACAATTTAATACAACGAGGAAGGTAGGTGGTACAGTGGATAGAATACTGGCCTGGAGCCAGGAGGACCCGAGTTCAAATTTAACTCAAACACTTGACACTTAATAGCTGTGTAGTCCTGGGCAAGTCCCTTAGCCCTAATCGCCTCGAAAGAAAAAACAAACCCCAACAAAACCCAATAACAACAACAACAATTTAACCCAAGTGCTTTGCACTGAGAATAGGAAGGAAGAAAAAAATGAAACTGCTCCTGCCCTCACTTGATTGTCCTCAGGTCGAAAAGGAGGATTAAAAAGCTGCAATCTGCACCACTAGAGACAGCCCACATTGATTTAGGAGATTACATGCAAGTCCCCACAGGGCATTTCGGGGAAAGGTCCTTCCTGAAGTTCTACACAATGTTCTGGCAATGCAACTGCCTAGATCCCAGGAGCTATACCATCAGGGAGATGTCACAGAGGATAAAGTGCTGAGCCTGAGTTCAAAGTGTCTGCCTCAGACACCAGCTCTGGGACACTTATTTCCTAGCTTTGGGACACTTACTAGCTCTGGGACACTTACTAATTCTGGGACATTTACTAGTTCTGGGACACTCACTAGTTCTGGGACACTTACTAGTCCTGAGACACTTACTAATTCTGGGACACTCACTAGTTCTGGGACACTTACTTACTAGTCCTGGGACACTTACTAATTCTGGGACACTTACTAGTTCTGGGACACTTACTAGTTCTGGGATACTTACTAGTTCTGGGACACTCACTAGTTCTGGGACACTTACTAGTCCTGGGACACTTACTAATTCTGGGACACTCACTAGTTCTGGGACCTTTATTACTAGTCCTGGGACACTTACTAATTCTGGGACACTTACTAGTTCTGAGACACTCACTAGTTCTGGGACACTTACTAGTCCTGGGACACTTACTAATTCTGGGACATTTACTAGTTCTGGGACACTCGTTCTGGGACACTTACTAGTCCTGAGACACTTACTAATTCTGGGACACTCACTAGTTCTGGGACACTTACTTACTAGTCCTGGGACACTTACTAATTCTGGGACACTTACTAGTTCTGGGACACTTACTAGTTCTGGGACACTCACTAGCTCTGGGACACTTACTAGTTCTGGGATACTTACTAGTTTTGGGACACTCACTAGTTCTGGGACACTTACTAATTCTGGGACACTTACTAGTTCTGGGACACTTACTAGTCCTGGGACACTTACTACTTCTGGGACATTTACTAGTTCTGGGACACTCACTAGTTCTGGGACACTTACTAGTCCTGAGACACTTACTAATTCTGGGACACTCACTAGTTCTGGGACACTTACTTACTAGTCCTGGGACACTTACTAATTCTGGGACACTTACTAGTTCTGGGATACTTACTAGTTTTGGGACACTTACTAGTTCTGGGACATTTATTACTAGTCCTGGGACACTTACTAATTCTGGGACACTTACTAGTTCTGGGACACTTACTAGTTTGGGACACTTCCCAGCTCTGGGACACTTATTTACTAGCTTTGTGACTCTAGGAAAGTCACTCAGTTTCCTTATCTGTGACATAGAGATAGTAATAGCACCCACCTGACAGCATTATTGTGAACTTCCAGTGAGATAATTTCTATAAAATGCTTTGCAAATCGCAGGGTGTTATGTAAATGTCAGCCAGCTGCCTCTTTTCTCTCACTCATCCTTCCTGCCTAACTCCTTTCCATTCTCCTTCTCTATCTTCACTGGGGGCATGTCACTGACTGCAGGAATTCCCCCCTGGGTTCATTTGGTGACCTTCTCCCTCCCCTTGGGTTTAATTGTCCCTTTGTAGATGGCTCCCAGAATTATATCTCCAGAAGTGATCTCTTTGCTGAGTTCTACTGTGACCCCACCAGCTGCCCAGGGTGCATTTTGACCTGGACTTCCCATTGCTGCTTCAAACTCACCACATCCCAACCAGGACTCGTTATCTTGCCCTCCAAACCTATCCCGCTTTGGGATTTTCTGTGGAAGGCACCGACCTCCTTCTAGCCACTCACACCCTCCATAGCTTCCTGGACACCCCATATTGATGATCAGGTACCAAATGTGGTCATTTCTAACCCAGCAAACTTTCTCCCTCTGTTCCTTCATCTTATCTCAGGTACTTCTTAGTTCAGGCCCTCATCATCCTCACCTGGACCCTTGACATAGCCTTCTACTTGCCTTTCCCACCTCTCCTTCACAAACCTACCAAAGTAGTTTCCCTAAAGTACAGATCTTCATCCTGCCCTATATCCAACTCAGTAAAGTCCAGTAGATGAAAGATTGTTTCAGATCGATCTCATCCTTTCAAATTGTTTTGGTTCTGTAGGTTTTACATTGAACATAATTATTAGTCGAGAAGTACGTATGAATTCATACCGATATATTGGAAGCTCCTAAGCAAAAATGTCTTTCTTATAGGGATATTCAGTCAGAAGAGTTTGCAGACCCCTGGGCTAAAGCCCCTTCACCACTCTGTCTGCTTCCTCTAAACAATTAGCAACATGTAACGTGCTCTCCTGACAGTTACAATTACTAGTCTGTCCTAGGCCCAACAGCGTACCTTTGACCACTGACCTTTGCAGTGTGAACTCTACCCGGCTCGCCTCCTCTGAGGCCTTCAAAGGTCTCTGGCCACAATCTCTTGACTCTATAGTTTAATAACCGGTAGCGTGCTCAAGAACAGCCACGTGTAATCTTAAAAGCCTTTATTATACCTCCTCACATAATGCCCTGACTGAGCCCTGACTTGTTGGTTCCCGAGTGAACACCTGGTCAGAAGACCCACGTGTTCACTACCAAAACCCTTACCTCTTTCGGCTACCCATCTCGGCTTGGCCACCCAGGCTAGGGAGCCAGGGTGAAGAACGCCAGGTTAAAGAGAACGACTGCTGCCTGCAGTGGGCTTATAAAGGGCCTGTGAGGTCACACACAGCCAGTCAGCGAGAGAGTCACCCATTACGAAGCTATCTCATCGTGGCCAAGATCCCACCTACAAGGCACTCCTAATATCCACAGAAATTACTTCTGGGCCTCAATCTCCCGATGCACTGTGTCCGCCCATTTAAAGGGCCCTTACAATTCCCTTCTCTTGTTTTGCAGGAACCGCACATCTCGTCAAGCTAAACTTTTAGCACCAGCTATAGTTCACTTGATCCATGAGATGATAGTGTTATGCCCAAGAGGTACAAAGCAGCAGATCAGTAAATAGAAGTATGACAATGAGAACCAGGCTCAACAGTGGCCCAAATGTTCAACCCATTCATCCAAGTCATACTCGAGATAATAAGCCAAAGAGGTTGGATGCCAATGAGGTTGGATGTCAACACTGAGGTGGGAAGTCAACAAGGTAAAACATCATAATTCTAGTTAACAATTAAATATCAGTGAGGTAGGTTGTCACAATTCTAGTTACATTTATCACAATCCTAGAGCAATTCTAGTTTCACAGGTGCACATAAGCAAAGTCATGTCCATAACATTGTCTCAATAACAACGGCAGATGAGTTTGTTCGTTTTTTACCCATTAATTTAAAAGCATAGTCCTTCAATAGAAAGCATAGGGCAAAGCCTCTCCCCAGGCCACCATATGGAAAGTAGCCACGGGAGAAGCAAGCAGGCCCATTGTCCATTTACAGTCTTTATATTGTATATCACCCAAAACAGTCCATTTCAGCTGCAACACTGGAACTGTGTCTGGTGTCTCTGGTGTCACAGTCAGGAGGGGCATCGCTGCCATCAGCGTCTGAAAGGCTGCGGACATCTGGCTGGTCCCTCTGGGCTGTTGTCTGGTCCTTCTCTTGGATCCCCAGGTCACAAATGTCTCTGGTGGGGATCAACTCTGCTGCTGGATCTGCACCTAGGAAAGAATGTACCTGGGGCCCAACTCGGGCCTTTCCAAATGCCATCCAGGCTTTTCCACATCACAGTGGAAACAAAGTTGTTGTCAAAAAGATTAACAAAAGTCAGGCAAAAGTTAGTCAGTCTGTCACTTAGCTGCACTTTCTGTGTATGCCCGAAGTGCATTGCTAAGGTAAAAGGCAAAGAATTTAAAAATGTAAAACCAAAATAATTTAAAAGTGTAAAACCGAAATAGATTAAAAGTATAAAACCAAAATAACCTAAAAATATAAAATCAAAATAGTAATGTAAAATCAAAATACTTTAAAGATGTAAAATCAAAAGTGTTTAAAAATGTAAAATCAAAATTTAAAAATTGCAAGCAATCACATATATGTATTGCCACATCTTATGCATATCCCAAAATTCCCTTCTCTTGTTTAGAAGAGAAGATCTTGGGGATATGGTCTGTGCAGTAATGACTTTACTAATAGGATTATAAGAAATGCCAATGGAATGGGAAAAGTCAAATTCAATGCAAAAACACCTAAAGGCAAAATATTTGTAAGCCAATTCATAAACTGTCTTAAATACATGTGAAATTTCTACAATGGAAAAATGGTTGATCACATGTCTAGCTGCTTCTCCAGACTGGAATGAAGCCATAATGTCCATTGGTCTTAAAACATTAAATTTCAAACCATAAGGGTTTTGTCCTATAGGGAGTATAGGAGAGTGAAAGAAAGATAAGCTGTGTAGCTTTTTGCCATGCTCTTAGATTCCTCTTTAGTTATCACAATTTGCAAATATAAGATTCTAGCAGCCTGATTATAAAAGATATGATTTAAAGGTCCACTCTGAAAATGGACATGTAGGGCATATTTATCTGAGTGCTTTCTCACTTGCTCTCGAAGTTCTTAAAAGAGCTGATACCTTTTCAGTGGTCTGCCACTCATACAGTTAATGAAAAAAGAACACTCGGCTATATTCCTGAATTCTTTTGCCTAAAAATCAAAGTTTGAGTTTCTGATACCGAATTGTACTTCAGGAGTGTGAATCAATAAATCTGATATTGCTTTTCCTCCTGGGTCAAAGATCACACACTGTCTATTTATTCTAGTGATTAAAACAGCAATTTTCCAAATCATTCTAAACATAAACACTGTTTTATAATTACTCATAGGGGGGTTGGGAAATCAAGCCCACCTGTGGAAGTGAAAAATCCATGAGGTAAGAAAAGAGGAGTTCCAACTCTCCAAAGACGATCCTAGAGGTTTTATAAGTATAAAACTCCACTCTCTCTAACTGCAAGATCTTATCCCTGTAAGGTTTCTTAGAAATTAACTTATTTTTAAATTTTTTCTGATTATACTCAATACACCACAATTCCTTTATGCCTTGGGCCATAAAGCCTACTCCTGTCTTTTGAAATGAAGACACAGGAGTTTTGAATGGATTAATACACTTTTTATACTAATGCACAAGTTAATGTGTGCTGTGAAACCATCCCAGAGTGGCAAATTTTATTAACCATGGCTCCAAATTTTGCACACGGGTCTCCATTAAAGATAAGTAGACTGTTACATAATTGGCAATGGATTCTTGAAGAAAAGGTTTCTAAAGTTCCTCTTAAAGGACCAACTATCTTTACAGATGCATACAAACATAATATTTGCGCTGCATATTCTCATGACTTAACTATAAAGAGAGTAATTAGAACTCCTTTTCAGTCCACTCAGCAGAATGAATTGTATGCAATCATTCTAGCTCTTGCTTATTATCTGGGAGACATAAATATAATATCTGATTCGGCCTATTCAGTGGGTGTGGTACAAAGAATTGCCACAGCCCAAATAAAATTTGTAGCCTCCAATATATATCAGCTCTTTAAAGAACTTCAAGAGCAAGTGAGAAAGCATCCAGGTAAGATTTATATTTTGCATGTCCACTCCCATAGTGGACTTCCAGGTCCTATTTTTGATGGAAATTCAAAGGCAGATATCCTTCTAACCATGTTGGCTAGAACTCCTTTATTTCAAGAAGCACAAGAATCTCATTCTAAATATCATCAGGCTCCCCGAGCTTTACGTTTGCAATTTGGAATAACAAGAGAAGCTAGGAGCATAGCAAAGCCCTGTACAGCTTGCCTTCCTTTCCATGCTCCTACACTCCCTCCAAGGAAGAACTCTCGTGGTTTGAGACCTAATGAAATTTGGCAAATGGATGTGACCCATTATAAATCTTTTGGTCGTCTATCTTTTATCCATGTCGTGGTAGACACCTTTTCAGGATTCACATTTGCAATGCCAGCAGCAAAAGAGACAGCCCGAGTGGTCACTGAATTCCTTATCCAAGCATTTGTAATTATGGGTGTGCCACAAGCAATAAAAACAGACAATGGACCTGCATATACTTCTAAACATTTTACACACTTTTGTGCACAGTATAAGATTTTACATACCACGGGCATACCCTTTAATCCTCAAGGGCAGGCAATAGTAGAGAGAAGAAACAGAGATATTAAGACACTTCTCCAAAAACAAAAGAAAGGGGGAGCCATGGTAACCCTAGAGAACTTCTAAATTTAATTCTCTATACCATTAATTTTTAAATTTTTGACAAAGATGCACTGGCTCCAGCAGACAGGTTTTATAACCCACTGGAAGGGCAGTGTCCAGTGCGAGCAGCTCCACTGTCTTTAGATAATCGCCAAGTGATGTGGAGAGACCCAGAAAGTGGTGAATGGAAGGGACCAGATAGGTTAACTGTTTGGGGGAGAGGGTTTGCTTGTATCTCCACAGATGGAGAAGGAATCAGATGGGTGCCAACGAGCCGTATTCGCTTTGTCCATTGGAGAGAGACAGAGCAGACCCTTGAAACGAAGGAGAAGACCCAAGAAACATCGGGTGGTTCCATTGCTGACTGTGCCCACCACTGAAAGAACCTGGCAGTTATGGCGTTTGGCCCATGGACATCAAAAACTGTTGGACTTGAAAATCCTCAGGAATCATTGGATTCTCTGAGACATCATAAGACTGTTGTAGGACTGAAATCCTCAGGAATCATTGGATTCTCTGAGACATCATAAGACTATTGTAGGACTGAAATCCTCAGGAATCATTGGATTCTCTGAGACATCATAAGACTATTGTAGGACTGAAATCCTCAGGAATCATTGGATTCTCTGAGACATCATAAGACTATTGTAGGACTGAAATCCTCAGGAATCATTGGATTCTCTGAGACATCATAAGACTATTGTAGGACTGAAATCCTCAGGAATCATTGGATTCTCTGAGACATCATAAGACTGTTGTAGGACTGAAATCCTCAGGAATCATTGGATTCTCTGAGACATCATAAGACTATTGTAGGACTGAAATCCTCAGGAATCATTGGATTCTCTGAGACATCATAAGACTATTGTAGGACTGAAATCCTCAGGAATCATTGGATTCTCTGAGACATCATAAGACTATTGTAGGACTGAAATCCTCAGGAATCATTGGATTCTCTGAGACATCATAAGACTATTGTAGGACTGAAAGTCCTCAGGAATCATTGGATTCTCTGA
>NC_133620.1:28112645-28118208 GCF_048593235.1 Sminthopsis crassicaudata
GGTATCCTTAGCCGGCCTTAGAAATACATAACTACACCTGACACTCACGTGCCTTCCAGGCAATCTGCAAATGACGGAAGTCACCTGGGTGTCAGTCCATCCTTGTAACTTGAATCAACATACAATAACGTCCATAACCATTCTCCCTTATCTAGCCCTCCCATTCATCCTTTCTCTTTTAATCTTTCCTTGGGAGCTGCTTTCCAAAGGCATGGCCCTACTCCCAGAGCTTCACTGGCCTCCCTTGGCCTTTAGCCTCTATAAAACAAATTCCTCAGTCTGTTAAAAGACTCTGCCCCTTTTGACTCCAAACTTCCATTTTTTATTTTACATTATTTTCCTTCCCAGAAGGAGTTTTACAAGGAGATGATGCTGGCATCTGATTGGGGCTTGCAGTTTCCAGACTAGGAGTGATGACCAGCTGGATCAAGGAGCACCTTGGATGCCAGGGGAAACTCCCCCCCTCTGCCTGAAGCTCCAGTAAAGAAACCAGACCTGAAAAAAAAAAAAGAATCCCAATTCAAAGCTGGGCATTTCTTTGAAAGTCATCCCAGGAAAGACTAAGAGGTGGCGTGATTCCACAAATAAGAAACATTCTCTACCAGAAAGAGTCCCCCAGATCAAAACTTCAGATCAGTCAAGATAGCAAGCCTTTCACTGGTTGTCAAGAATGTGCAAAGGCTTCCATCAGAATCTATTCCACTTAACATCAGCAAACTGTTCAGGAGAAAAAAATTATGAAATTTCCATAAATTTTGTGTTCTAAAGAGACAGATTGTTCATACTGGAGGGGAAAAAAACTTATGGATATAAAGAATGTGGAAAGTTCTTCATCCCAAAGCACAGTTAACTAATTATCAGAAAATTCATGCTGGAGAAACAACTTCTGAATATAAAAATTATGGGAAAAACCGTCATGATCACTCAAACATCAATTTATAGGTAATTCATACAGCAAAGAAACTTTATAAATATAAAGATTATATAAAAGCCTCCCATGATTCCTGAAATCTAAGCTATCATGGGAAAATTGACTAGAAATAACTTTATGGATATAATCACCATGGGAAGGCCTTCGATCAAAGGTCATCTCTTGTTTCCTATTAGATAAACCTTTTTACTTTGACAGATATGAGATTTTCTGATTGAGGTCAGTATTAAGCTGTCATACAGGATTTGCTTTCCAAAAATAAGACAAGAGATGGCATTGTTACACAACATGTGAAAAAAGCTCTGGGAATTTCTGTGAACAGCATGGTGCTGTAGCAGCCTTGCATTAAGACATAGCTTCTGGAGTAGGACCATGATAATCCCATAAACTCTGCCCTTATCAGACATCAGCTGAAGTCTTTCCTAGGAGGCAATGTGAGTTAAGACTTGATAAACTAAAGAGAAGATTCAAAGGAAGGCAACAAAGATGATGAAAAGTTTTGATTCCATTTCATATGAAAATCAGTAGGAGGAACTGGAGATTTTTTAAGATTTGGAGAATATGAAGGCTTCTGTCAAGTATTCTGCTCATGAGGATAGGACCAGATGCAATGGGTAGAAGATGCAAAAAGGAAAAGCTTCCTAATCATTAGAGCTATTCAAAGTGGTATCTATTTTCCTGAATGGCTTCACCAGAAGGGAAGGTCACCCTCTTCAGAGTTCTTCAAAGAAAGCCCGGATGGCTATTGGTTGGAATAACCATTGACGACCACTGAATATGTGAGAGATTTCTTTGTTGTAAAAGTTGGCTCAAATGTCTGCTGAGATCCCCACCATTTATTAAATTCTGAACTGAACTCAGAGAACTCTGTGATACCTTATGGATGTACAAATGTATGAAAGTCTTGAAAGATATATAGATAGATATAGAACTATATACAGATATAGATAGAGATAGATATAGATCTTGCTTTCAAGATAATGGAGAGTCCACGTAAGACAGACACATTATGAATGTATTGTAATATCAATATTAAAAGTTTATTCAAGAATTGTGATATGGCTTTCCCTGACCATTCAAATCTAAATTGACAAAATTCATATAAGAGAGAACACTTGTGAATGTGGGAGGGTCTTTGTAGAGAGAGTAATATTCAGACCCATTCCCCTAAGCCAGTTAAGTTAGACTATCCTTGGGACTTTATTGGAAGTAAATTTCCATTTCTTAATTGTTAAAAAAAATCATAAGAAACTAAACAAGAACAGCTTATCTTTAAATTTGGAAAGATGATATATGTCCCTCTAAACCATATCTTCATCAGAGAGAGAGCCTAATTAGACAAGGCCTAAGGAGTAGTTCTGTTAGGTCTTAATGAACCTAAGAAAAGAATAGAAAGAGAGAGAAAGAGGAATATACTAAATAGAAAATTTTTCACATAATCAGGATACCCAAGAAATTTATATACATAAGGAGGAATGGGTAAAGGAAAGAAGTTGATACTTGCACTTCACTCACTTGTAAACTCAGAAGAATGTATACACTATATACACACAATGTTGGGTAGAGAAATACATTTCACTTAATAGGAAAATAGGAAGGATAAAAGTAGAGAAGGAGGCATAAAAGGAAAGATAAATTAAGGGAGAAATTAGTCCTTAGCAAAACAAATGAAGGAGATTCAAAAATATGTGTAGCTCTTTTTAAGGAGTCAAAGAATGGGAATCAGAGAGGATGCCCATCGATTGGGAAAAACTTGTGTCATATAAATGTGACAATAAATTGCTTACATGCTATGAAGAAGGGGAAAGTTTTAGAGAAATCTGGGGAGACTTATGTGAACTGATGTAGAGTGAAGTAAGCAGAACTATGAGGAAAATTTAAGCAATGACCACTGTTTGACAATGACCAATTTTGAAGAAATTAAGAGATACAAATCAGCATGAAAGCCAATTATGATTCCAGAGGATTTATGATGAAAAATGTCACTCATATCCTAACAGAAAGATGAAGTCCTCATGGTATAGAAGGCCTAGGAGATAAGAGCTAAGAGTTCTTTTTAGAGGTAAGGGAGAACAGCTGGGGAGGCTTTTTCCAAGGGTTGGGGTCCTAGCTCTTCCTGAAAGGGAACTCTAGCCAGTTTTTTGTGATGGCAAGGAATTAGAAATTGAGCGGATGCCCATCAGCTGAGAATGGCTGAATAATTTGTGGTTTAGGAATATATTGAAAAAACTATTATTCCGTAAGAAATGATGAGCAGGCCGACTTCAGAAAAGCCTGGAAAGACTTATATGAACTGATGCTGAGTGAAATAAGCAGAACCAGAACATTGTACACAGAAACAGTAAGATTATGGTGATCAACTATGACAGGCTTAGTTCTCAGAAATACAGTAATCCAAGGCAATTCTAATAGACTTGAAATAGAAAATGCCGTCCACATCCAGAGAAAGCACTACTACTAAAGACTGAATGCAGATTGAAACATACTCTTTTCACCTTTTCCCTTCCTTTCTCATGATTTTCCCCTTTTATTTTAATCTTTTTTTTTTTTTTTTACAACACGACTAATATGGAAATATTTAAAATATGGCCTATATCAGATTACTTGCTAGCTTGGGAAGAGGGAGGGAAGAAAAGGAGGGGGGAAAACTTGGAGCTCAAAATCTTACAAAAATGAATGTTGAAGATTATTTTTACATATAATTGGGAAAAAAATACTATTTAAAAAAAAAAAAAAAGAATCTCAGCCAAGTACAGGTGAGATTGGAGAGACTACAATTGCCAAGAGAAGTCTGTTTGAATACATTCAGACAGGAACCAGACTGGAAGCGCACCTAGATCCTGAGGAAGACACTCAGAGCTGGAGAAGGGGAATCTGAAAGAGCCCTCAGGGGGAACACGCTTGGCTCAAGCTTAGGCAGAGGCAGCTTGCCACGAGGAATTGGCCTAGGGTTCTAACGGAAGCAAAGCCAGGTAAGCCAGTTCAGCATGAATGCCCAAAGCTAGAAACCAAAATTCCCTTATGGGAACCTGGCTCCTCTTCCCAGGTTACCTTGCTTTGTTACAAACTTCAGTTCTGTTTCTCGCAAGAATTCACTACTATGAGTAATTATTCGAAATGACGATAGAAGGAACAAGGTAGAAGAAAGCGTCTCCAGAGCAAAGGAGATAGATTTAAAGGTGAAGTGTTTCGTCCAGAGCACTATCTCTGACTGGGGGCTCGGAGCTAATAAAAAGATAGAATTACAGATACAACGCCAGGCAGCAGAAAAGAGAAATTTATACTAGGAAACCCAAGTAGGAAATGAGATAGTGCGAGAGAGACAAAATAGGATAGTAGAATAACTCTGTGGATCACCCCATCTCACTCCTAATTTCCTCTTTAGCCATTTGCCCCTCATTTCTCTCCTGAAACTCTTCTTGAGTTTCCCCAGGATCACCAGTTCCTCTAACCCTCCCTGTTCTCCCAGGCTATCACTTCTGCTCTAGAATCAGTTCCTGTCCTAATAATCTTTTCAGTCAATAGTTAACACACATTTATGAAGCACTCTCTGTGTTCCAGGCTTTGGTAAATGTTGAAGATACAAAGAAAGGCAAAGAGATGGTGGCCGTCTCAAAGAGCTCATTCTTTAATGGGGAAGATGATTTACAAATACATACACACACACACACACACACACACACACACACACACACACACACACACACAAGAAAAAGAAACAGAGACAAAGAGAAAGAGACACAGAGATACAGAGAAAGAGAGACAAAGAGAGAGAATTATAGAAGGTAATGGCAGAGTGGAAGGCACTAGCAATAAAGATGGGGAGATGGGGGAGGAGGATGGGGAACTGGGAAGGCATCCTGAAGAAAATAGAATTTGAATTGTCCCTTTTTGTTCAGTATTTCATTCCCCCCCAAATTGTAAAAACAATTTTTAACTTTTCTTGAAATTTTGAATTCCAAATTCTCTCCCTTCCTCCCTCCCCACTCTCCTGAGTGGAAAGCCAAACAATTGAATATAGATTATACTCATGTAGTCATGTAAAACATACTTCCATAGTAGCCATGTTGTGAAAGAAAATACAGGCAAAAAAAAAAAGTTAAAAAAAATTTTTCATTCTGTATTGACCCACCAACAGTTTTCTCTGGGGAGGGATCGCATTTTTCATCATAAATCCTTCGGAGTCATCATGGATCTGTGTATTGTTGAGAATAGCTGATCATCATACAATGCTGCTATTCCTTTATACAACAGAACATTTCACTTTGCATCCGTTTCTGCAGGTATTTCCAGGCTTTTCGGAAAGCATCCTGCACATCATTTCTCATCGCATAATAAGGTTCCATCACTATCACATCCTCCAGTTTGCATAGTCATTCCCCAACGGATGACATCAGTTCCCAATTCTTTGCCTCCAGAACAGAACTGCTATAAACCTCACCTCATTTTCTCTTGGACAAATTGTCTCTCCTTCTGAACCAACGAAGGTCGTTCAGCATAATCCTTCTTATCTCCCCCACTCCCCAAGGCGAAATCACTTTGTTATTTCTGCCTATCTTTTCTTCTTCTCCTTCTCCTTCTCCTTCTCCTTCTCCTTCTCCTTCTCCTTCTCCTTCTCCTTCTCCTTCTCCT
>NC_133620.1:28118410-28138410 GCF_048593235.1 Sminthopsis crassicaudata
CTTATATGTTCTTGTGAGAAAGGAGTGGAGCCAAGGAAGCAAAGGAAATGAGGGGTTCAACCCTGAGCCCAGAGAACTAGGCTGGCCCTGAAATGTGAACAGGTGAGAAATGAGGGGGTACAGCCAGAAGACAACCCCCTTGCATCCCCACCCCTCCCCTCAGATGGGGCGGCCCTGGCCATATCCATGGTCATTCCATCTCTAGGGGAAGGTACAGTGCCTGGGAGCAGGGGCTTGGTCTTAGCCAAGGTGGGGTCTCTTCCTCAGGACCCTGAATTTCTGGGAAAGTGAAAAGTTAATAAATTGGGGGGGAGGGGGCAGTTGCTGCTCAGTCATCCTTTGACTTCCCATGACCTAATCCAAGCCTCGGGGCAGGCCTTTAGCACCCTTGCCAAGCGGTCTACCAGCCTCACCCATATGGCCAGGCCTCTGCAGCAACCATCCAGGAGGAGAGGCTTCCTTGGGGCTGTCCTTTGGGGTCCCTCTCTTCCTCCAAGCCCCACCTTCTCCAGGATGCCCCCCACCCCAGTTGACACCTTCCCTCCCTCGAATTTACTTTCTGTGTTTATTCTGGGGATACTTTCAGAGGCCCCAGCACTTCCCCTGAGAGAACACAAGCTCTAGGGACCGTTTCTGACACTGTCTGGAGGGATTTCCCCACCTGCTGCCCTGTCAGTCTGGTGGGTCAAGGCTGGGTGACTTCCCTGGCTCTCCCCAGGTCTTGCAGACGCTGCCCAGTGCTCAGGCGGGCTCATGGCCCTGTAGTCTCGGCCACCCCTCACCAGCCCCCCAACACTGACCCAAGTGGCCAATGATGACAAGGACTCGGAGTTTGTTTCCTGGAATTATTATTATTGTGAAGTTAGGCACAGGATCTTCCAGTCACTCCCGCTTAGGACCATTTTTGGCCTGTGACATTCATGGGAGGACTGGGGAGGATGGGAAGGAAAAAGGGTTTGTCCCTGAGAACTGGACTGGGATGTGGGGGCGAGCAGAGGGGGGTAAGAGCCGCAGTGTCTGATCATGGCTTTGAAGGGACTGGGGCCATGGCTGCCTCGCCTAAGGCTAAAGGCGGGGGCAGCTGCTGAGAAGGGGCCTCGAGGTCCTCAGTCGGGCCCCCAGAGCTCTCTGGCTACTTGTTGGCCTCCTGGCTCACTCTCTCCACCTCCCGCATGAATCGCAGGCAAAGCTCTTCCTGCCAGGGCAGGGCCACACACTGGACTGCCACTGGCATCCCCACGCCATTCTTCAAGCCCTGGAGGTGAAGAAAAAGGGTGATACGTGGTGCCCCGGAGAGAACACTCGAGGGCCCCCCAACCCACCCCACCCCAGCTCCAACCTGCAAGACCCAACCCTCTCCAAGTCGGGATCTTGTCAGGTCTGGGGCCATGATGCTGCTGCTCCCAGAAAAGACTCATCTCGTCCTCCCCACCCCTCGGGTCCCTTAGGCTGAGAGCTAACAGGGACAGGGCAAGATCTAGACAACAGAGGTGACTTGCCTGGAGCCCCCCAGCCAGTGAGCCGTCCTGCCTCTCTCAGTGGGAAGCACTGAGGAGAAGAGCGGTATCATAGGGCCAGGAAGAGACTCGTGGCCTAGAAGGATCTGATGGGAATTCTGGCCGGAGCTCTCTGGGCCCATCGTGTCTCAGCAGGGAGTTCCGGGGCCCGAGGACACTCACCTTGTGGAGCTGCACGTCCCACATGTCCCCCAGGTAGCCTTTAAACTTCGGCAGTTCCTTCTCATCCTCTGGGGTCACCTTAGAGACGGGGACCGCGCCAGCAGGGAAATCCAGACAGTTATAGAGCATGGTGTAACTGACGGCTCCTGAAAGGGTGGGCAAGATCAACCAGGGAGCCCCCCCAAGATGGGGAGGATGGGGGGCCCCACTGCACCCAGACAGCCAGAATGGGACAAGGAGAGAAAAGCTGGGAGCACGGGCAGTTTTATCCTCTGGTCTCAGACTCCTGCTGAGAACAATCAGGGCCCCCCAAACCATCTGCTCTGGTTCCGAGTCTGATATGGTGGAGGGGGCTGGGCCAGGCCACGTCTCACCTGTAGCTTTGCCTGGGTAGTTGATGGTCAGGGCAGGGCTCAGCATGGGGGTCAGAAGCACATCCAAATTCTTCTCCTTCCACTGGGCAATGACTTTCTCACGGTATTTCTAGGGAGAGAAATGGGGATCAGGAGGCAGGAGGAGAAGCAGGCAGGACAGGGGACTTCAAGTTTCCAAAGCACTTTTCCCACAATCCCACAAAGTCAGTTTTCCAGATTCCCATTTAGTCTCAAAGAGAAGGGACTTGGTCAAAGTCATAGGGTTTGCTAGACTCAGGAGGCAAGGCACCCAGCTTCTCCCTTGTCACCCTGGAAACTTCAAACTTGGGGGATGGAGGAGGAATCTGGAAGCAGGAGGACTGGGGGCAGGCTGGCCAGGGAAGGGGGAGGAGGTAGTCAAGGGGAAAAAGCAGCACACGAGTAAGTCAGAAGCGAGAGTGGGGCAGCTCTGGCCCAGGCTGGCAGGGTGGAGAAGGGCCTTCGGCTGCCTTCCAGTCTGCCCCCCTCTTCTGTCCGAGGCCTCCTTCCAGAAGCCCTCCACTGCTCCAGACCCACAGAGGCTCCAGCCCGGATGCAGACCTCATCATCACGTGGGCACAGCCTCACTCCCAATCAGACCAGAGCTTTCCGGAAGGTAGCCAGCCCCATACTGGGCACTCCCAAACTGGGGAAAGTTGGCCAGGGCCAGATTCCTCTGTGGCTGGGACAGGCAGGGAGGGTTTGGGGTGGAGGAAAGAGGTTCCCACCACACAGGGGGAGCCCACCCAGAGCTCTGTCTCGCCCTGGGCCTCTCTAGGGGGCGAGAGACCCCCATCAGAGCATCCCAGCAAGGGGACAGGAAGGCTGAGCTGAATACAAAACTTGCCCATCTTGCCCAGTCTCAATCATCCCCTTAAGTCTTAGTGCCAAATGTTCCCCAAGTCAGTGTGAGGCTGTGGGACTTGGCTCTCCCTCGCCTGGTGACCCCATCTGGCCCTGCCTGCCGTGAGTGGCTTTGCTGAGGCCAGCCTGCTGCTCTTTGGACTATGCCCAGCATTGTGTCACACTGGGCCCCAGAGGTCGCCCAACTGATGGTGTGCCACTTGGCTCTCCCTCACCTCAATCTCGTGATGTATGTTCCAAAGCTCCCCAGCCGACCTGGAAGAAAAAGAAGAAAACCCACCCCCAAAAAGTGGCGCCCTATCCCCCCCACCCCCTCTGGGCCTGGGACCTCATCTGGCCAGTCAGCTAGACCAAACTGGACCCCTCCAGCCCTCCAACTCCTCCCGCAGGCCATCCTTCACCTGCCTCAGTTTACCACTCTCTTTTAGGGCCCTTGAAGGGCTTAGGTCTCCAGGGAGAAAGCACCTAAGACTTGGAGGCAAAAGGGAACCCTTCTTTTGGTCCCCGAGGACCATCCCAGAAACAACAGAGGGAAATCTGCAGCGTGGCCGATTCAGGCCATGTCCCAATAATGAAAGTGTCCCACAAGGTAACAAGCTGCCCCAGAGGAGGTGAGGGCCCCTCAAGGAGGAGGCTGGGAATGTTACGGTGAGATGTCTTTGGGACATGAGGACTCTGGGCCTTGATTACGAAATTCCGTGACTGCCTCTTCCATGACTTCTTCCAGGCCGGCATTTCATATGTGTGGACCCTGGAACACCCAGAGTCTCGAGGCTTTGACCCTCACTCTGCCTTCCAGAGGAGAAGGCTTTTGGCTGCCCAGCCCCTGGACTCAGGATGTGGGTAGGAACAAATAAAGCCTTAGCTGGCTCTGACCCACAGACTGACCCAGAGAGAGCGGGGCCCTGAAGCTCAGCTCCTGGGGCCTGGAAGGCCAAGGTGGCCGGACGACCCTGGGGAGCTGAGAAATGAGAGGGCTGGCCTTCTCTACCTCCCTGGGACCTTGGGGAGGCTCCTGCCCCACCTTTACTCTGTCATTCCTCCATACCTCTCCACACTCAGCTGCAGCCTTGGGGGTCCTGTCTCAGCCTGGCAGAGGCCCCCTCTCCCCCCCAATAAACTGTATAAGCACATCTCTGCCCTCCAGAGATAAAGTCTAATCTGGAATTTCCCAGTCTGACTAAACGGGCTCGGGCCACCAGAGGGCAGCCAAAGCCAGGCCTGGCCCAGGCTGATTGGCTCAAAGCAATGGCGACGTGCCCCTGGAAGGGGTGGCAGGGTCTGCCGAGGCCCCAGTGCCCTCCCCAAACTGCTGCCCCCATAGTGGGTGGGCCAGGACTTTTCAGAGCTGCCCAGACTCTGGTCACTCTGCAGTTTGCCAAGGTCTCAGAGGTCCAGTGGCTCAATCCTGGAAGGGGCTTTGTGGACACCTAGTCCAGCCTGCATGGGGACTCCCTCTATGGCACACGGGGACACGTGGTTGCCCAGAAGTTACAAAAACAAGGCCCCTGTTCGGAGGGGTCAGGAGGACTTGGGGTAAATTTCAAGGCTTTCCACAAACTTTAGGATTCTGCACATCTTGGAGTCACAAACCTTCAGAGAGCACTAGTCCAGCCAGAACCTAAACAAGAATTCCTTCTTGGACTTTCCAGCCCCTGCTTGGTATCTGCCATGACAGGCACCTCAGTACCTTTCTGGCTCTACTTCCCTAAAGGGGAGCTCCCAGGTGGGGATGAAGCTGAGCCCTGGCAGCCTCCTTACCGAGATTTCAAATTGCGCAAGAAGGTGGACAGTCTTGGAACCTGCAGTGGGAAAAACAAAGCATGCTTATAGCCCCGGCCACTGGCCCCAAGAGAAGCCCTTCCCGTTCCTCCCCACGAGGCAGGGCTCCCTCTGCAGGCTGGACCAAGGCAGGGGCCCAGAACTGGAACACAAGGGAGCAGGGGGCCCCCACACACACACACCCAGGAGGGAACAGAAGCAAGGCCTTGGGGACTGCAGCTCACCAAAGGCTGGAGGATCATGGACAACAGGCCTTTGAGCCAATTAGGCATTCTGAGGATGATGGTCAGGTTCCCCAGGCACGGGTCTGTAACATCACCTTTGCTGAAGGGGCAGAGAGGTGACAGGGCACATAAGGAGCCTTCCCAGGCTGGGGACCCCACTCCCTATGGCATACAGGTGGAAGGACTGCTCAGGGAGACATGAGAGCTTCTGGAAGCATCCGTCCGGAGACCCTTCAAGGCTAAGGATGGGAATTCAATGGACAGCTGCCCCCTCAGCCCTGGGGGAGACAGGGAGGGAACTCAGGACCAGGCACAGGGCCTTTGTGCTCCAGCTTCTGACCAGGCAAAGGAGGGAAGGAACTGGAAGCTCTTAAGTTACTTTAAAACTGACAAAGCACTTTAGGGACATCATCTCCAAGGAGTCTCATAACAGCCCTGAGGTCCCCATCTTCAGTTTCTCTATCTGTAAAATGGGTGCAGTAACAGCAGCCACCTTGCCAGACTGCAAGGAATGGAGGGGACACACCTGAAGTGTTTTGCTAACTTTATCAGAATCTGAACGGCTGGGACGAGGATGATGAAGCATATTTGCTGCGTGAGCCAGAAGAGGTCACAGCCGTCCCCGAACCCTACCCCTGCCCCGACCTGCACAGGAGGGAGGCGGCCTGAGCCAATACTCACAAGTTCTTCAGGTAAGCTGTGCCTCCATCGGTGAAAAGCTCACTGGCCATCAGGTTCTCTATGGCATCAGCGATGTTAGAGGGCAGGAACGGGATGAGCTAAAGAATGCACAAGAGGCAAAGCCGACCATGGCCAGGTCTGTGACGGCCGCCACCCAGGCCCTGCCTGTGACCCCACGTAGCCCCTACCAGACCGTCCCGGACTCCTGCACCCCAGGGCCCGGCTGCGCCGAGGCCCAAACAACAGGGCAGGCGTTGTCCCCAGGGGCTTCTGGGAAGTCAAAGTTAAGCCTGTCTCCAGTGAAGACCTCAGAAAACGTGCTTCCTCCCCTCCCTGCGCCAGTGCATCCCCCACTCCTATGCCAGCTAGGTTTAAAAAGTTTTTGTTACGCAGGAAGGCTGAGGAGGGAAATGATCTGAGTGATCTGTACAGAAACAGAGTATTTTGAAAAACACCAATTTACAAAATAAAAGCTCGTTACAATTCCAACCCCTTGTTTATAGGTAAGAAAAAGGAAGCATAAGGAGTAGATGGGAGAAAGGGAAATAAAAAGCACATATTGAGCATCTACTGTGTATCAGGTTCTGGGCTAAGAGCTTCAAAAATATTAACTCATGTGCGCTGGGAAGGGGCTCCCCAGCGAGACCCCAACACATAAAACCCATCAGTGAGTTTCCAGGGGGCTGCTGCTTCCCCACTGGCCCCGCTGACCAGGCCGGCCTCCTGTGGGCAGTGCCTTCTCCTAAAGGGGAGGAGGGGGGCTCTACAGACAGATTCTGGGCCAGGAAGCCTAGGAGTAGTCTATCAACTTGGGAATACGAGGGAGGCTGCCTTCGTGCTACAGAGAATGGAATTCTTCCTTCCACCTCCTTACCCCGTCTCCTGAGAGTCATAGCACCCAAGCGCTGGAGAGGGGCCAGGGCCTCCAGCCTAGTACTAGGAGGGCATAGGGCACGGCAGCAAGAGGGACCTCCCCCAAGCTCGAGACCCTTTACTGCTGGGAGCCTCGTGCCCCATAAACCACAAAGCTCGATAGAAACGTGATGTGCCTGCAATGGGCTGGGGCCGGGCATCTCCCCGGGGCTGGACTGGCAAGGGTGACATACCGTGTGGCCGGCGGCCTCCAGGAGCGCCTTGGTCTCCAGCACTGCCCGCTTCATGGAGGGACTGGGCATGGTGTACAAATCGGTCTCATAGTAGCCAATGCGCAGGGGCTCCGTGCTGGCATAGATCTAGGAGAAGGAAGAGTGCGTCCCCGGGCCCTCCCTGGGCCCTCCCACCTCCTTCCCAAGGCTCCACAGACATTGGACAAACCCCGGGGACCCAATGCTTCCTCCCGGTGATGCTTCAGAGCCCCAGGGGGCCGGGACCTGGAGGCATCTTATCTAGGGATCAGTATTCTCAGGGCTGAGGGGGCCCTCCCGGCAGCCCATTCCCCATGGCCCAGGCCGGGCCCTCACTCACAGACTCCCTGAAGGGTATCGGGGGCAGCAAGGGGTCCAGGAGGAACATATCCTCACATAGCAAGGCCCGCAAACACAAGGCAAGGCTGTCGACATCCCTGGCCATGGGCCCCACAGACGTGAGGACTAGGGAGAGAAGGCTCTGCGTCATGTGGCCGTTGGTGTGGCCCAACCCAGTCCCACCATCAGAGCCTCTGGCCAGGCAGAGTGGGATGTGAGGAGAGGGCAAGGGAAGGGGCTCTCAGAGTACGGGGCTATTCCCCTGTGATCCCACCGGCACCTCTGCCCACCCTGCCAGGTCCTTCCTTCTCTAGCATCCATCCCAAGCTGCAGCAGAGCAAGCAAAGAACTCTCCCTGCCTGCCTTGGGAGAGCTCTGGCCCAGCCCCTGCCCCCATACCCGAGCACTACCCACTGGGCTTCCCACCATTCCCCCTCCCCCCCCCCAGGCCTCACCTCCCAGCTGCCCACTGACACATTCCTTCAGTCCACGCTTGCTAGAAGGGAAGATGAGGAACAATGACACCTGCACGGCATGCCGGCTCTGTCCAAGGCCACAAAGAGCTTGGGGGGGGGGGGCTCATACAGAGCAGGGCATGAGGAGGTGGCAGCATGGGCATGGTGGGACCCCAGTCTCGAACCCCTGCTCCAGAAGAACCACTGAAGAC
The DNA here is from genome assembly GCF_048593235.1 of Sminthopsis crassicaudata. Taxonomy (NCBI): domain Eukaryota; kingdom Metazoa; phylum Chordata; class Mammalia; order Dasyuromorphia; family Dasyuridae; genus Sminthopsis; species Sminthopsis crassicaudata. The sequence continues at coordinate 28,126,163 of NC_133620.1, forward strand.
TCAGCTTCAGGAGAGGAGGGGGAGGAGAGAGAACAAAAGAGGGAGGAGGGAGGGGAAATATGAAAGGGACAAGGAAGGGGAGAGGGACAGGGAAGGGGGAGGAGAGAGATAGGGAAGGGGAGGGGAAAGGAACAGGGAAGGGGGAGGGGAGAGGAAAGGAGGGAGGAGAAAGACAGGAAAGGGGGAGGAGGGAGGAGGGGGACAGCCAGAGAAAGGAAGATGAAAGGGGTTGGGCAGAGCCCCGCCTTGCAACCCACCCCAGTGACTGACCCTGTAGACCCTCCGGGGTCCCTGCCCGGCCAGGGCGCCTCCACAGGCCCCTCCCTGCGGGCCCCCTCCATACCTGATCCTGCCAGAAGTAGGCTTGAGGCCACAGATGCCACAGAAAGCCGCAGGGAATCGGATGCTGCCCCCGATATCGGTGCCCAGGCCCAAGATGGACCCGCCGCTCGCTATGAGGGCACCCTCCCCACCTGAAGACCCACCAGGGCTCTTGGCAGTGTTCAAAGGGTTCAGGGTACGACCAAATATGGGGTTGCTGCAGTCGTAGCTGTGGGGAGAAATCTGCTGCTGGGGCTCCGAAGGGGGTACCATCTGAGCAACCTCCCTGAGGCTGCCGGCGGCCCCTAGTCCTGGGGCTTCCCCTTCTCCATGGCTCACCCAGCTCCAGGGCCCTGGGCATACGCTCAGCCTCCTCCCCTACCCTCAGCCACCCCCACCCTGTCTCCTCCACCCCTCAGCCTCCTCCCCACCCCAGCCCAGCCCCCCCCACTGACCTGAACATGGACTGGGGCACATTGGTGTGCACAAAAGGAATAGCCCCCTGCTTCTTCAGCACCTGCACCACCACGCAGTCCTCCGTGGCTGGGAACCCAATGTTCCGGTACAGGCCCAGGGTAGAATCCTGGCCCTAGGGGCCGGGGAGAGATGGCATGTGGGGGGGCCCAGGACGGCTGCCATCCAGCCCAATGACCAAGTCCCCTCCGGGGACGGCCTCCACTCAATGCTTTCATTGGGAGGGCCCGGGGAGGAGGGGCGGGGGCGCACCTTGTATTGGAAACACTCCTTGAGGCTGATGGGGACCCCATAGAGCAGGCCGCCCGCCTCGGGCTGCTGGGCCACCTCTGCCAGCTGGGCCTTGCAGTCGTCCAGGTAGTTGGTCACGCAGTTGATCTCTCTGGTTACTGCCCAGGCCTGGTCAGGGCACGGGCACCAAATCAAGTCCTTGGCATGGGCCTGCCCCAGCACCCCCCCACCCCCTGCAACTTCAGAGCAGGAGTGACTCTGAGACCAGAAACCGCCCCATCGAGGGAAAAAGGGGGAAACAGGCTCCAGAAGGGGAGCGCACACCCCAAAGGTTTGCCTCTGAATCCCTCTGGGGAGCCCTTGAGGCTGGGGAGAGGGGATCCCCCAAATGGAGGAAGAAGAGCCCAAAGGCGGGGGAAGAAAGGGTGCCCTCATTTATAGTCCCAAGCACACTCAGTCACCGGCCAGCCAGGTGTGTCCTGAGCAGTGCCCAGGCGAGGAGCAGCCGGGGGGCTCCCCAGCTCAGGATTTGTGGTTTGAGGGTACCCCACCCTCCCCTCTGCCTCCGCCCCCCCCACCGTGCTCCCAGACGTCCGGGAGCCTCCCTGCAGACACCTGGGAGGCCCCACTGGGTGCGCCCGACCCCTGGGCGCCTCACCTTGCCCAAATAGCTGCAGAGGACGGCTTCTGGGGACAGCTCTCGGTTCTTGAGCTTCTGCACCAGCTGGGCCAGGGGCAGGCCCAGGATAGTCTTTTCGTCTAACCCTGAATTCTGAGAGCAGAGGGGGGGGATGGAGCTCAGCCCAGCTGGGCAGCCTGGCCCGCCCCACACCCACCAGGGAGGGGGGGGAACACGCCCACACATGGGCTCCCTGGGGGGGGGCAGCAATGCAGAGCAGGCCAGGGGGAGGGTCCTGGGGAAGGGGGGCACCCCAGATTCCCAGCGGGGCGCCTCTGACATCCCTGGGCCCCGGGGCCCCAGGCCAGCTCCCGCCACACCACGTGGGGTGTCTCTAGACGAGGCAGAGAACTTGGGTTTGAGTCCCGGCTCCAGCGCTCCCGGGGATCAGCACCATCCCTGAGCCGGGCCGTCAGATTTGGATACTTCAGGCGGTGGGGAACTCACCACCTGCCACCGGGAGCGCTCCGGCAGAGGGGAGCCTGCCTTGTGCCGGCCCTAGCCAGCTCTGTTCCTCCCCCTGAGGCGCTTCCCCTCTTGTCCCAGCCCTCAAAGAGTGAGCCGCTCCCCTCCCCCATCCGGGGCTCCCTCTGCCCGTCCCCACCTAAGTAAGCGGGAGATGCCCTGTCAGTGGGCATCAATGGAGGCCAAAGGTCAGAGGGCTGGGCGATGGGTGGGGCCCAGGAGAGGGCGGGGAGGGCGGAGGGGAGAGGGGGGTAGGGGGCGGCTTTGCTGCCTGCTCTGCCCAGGGTCACGGTCAAGGGCCCGCCCCGTCCCTGGGGAGGCTCACCTGGCGGCGGAGCGCTCGCACCGTCCGGCCCATGGCTTCCAGGGCCGCCTCCTGCTGGCGGCAGGCCTGGCGCCGCGCCCGCCGACGGTCCCGCACAGTCCAGCATCGCAGCGCTACGGCCGCCGCCACCAGGCAGCACGCCAGGGCTGCCCCCGCCAGCCCGGAACCCCCGAACAGCTGCTCCCGGGCCATGAGCACGTTCTGTGCGGCCACGCGGACGGACGCACGGACGAGCGGGAGGGACAGCAGCCGCAGCGCCCAAGTCGGGGAGGGAAAGTCGGTGGTTAAAGAGCGGCCCCGCCCCCGGCCCCGGGACCCGCCCCTTCCCCCTCGGGAGGCTGCTCGGCGGCGGCCAGGGTTGCCCCGACAACAGCTCGGAGGCGGGAGAAGGGAGCGCGCCCGCCGGGTCTGGAGGGAGCCCCGGCGAGGGGCACACGCTCCACCCGGCGCGGATACACACACGTGCGCGCACGCGCACTCAGGCTCGCGCCACGTGCAGGGGCCACAGCCAAGTTCCCCTCTTCACAGTCCCCAAGGCGCACATTCCCCGGATCCCTACCCCCCCTCACCCTCTTCTTCCCCCTCAATCCCCATTCATCCTTGGGATTCGCAATTCCCCTCCCCCCTCAATCGCCATCCAGCCACCCCGCCTAGAGTTTATACTTACGGTCCCCCTCCCCATTCACAGCCCCCCTTTTCCCACAGCGCCACCGCCCCCCCCAAGCTCTCACTCCCGGCCCTCGGGATTCACCCAACCCTTCCTCCACCCACACTCGCTGCAGCTCAGCCTCCGCCCCTTTTTTACACCACCCCTCCCCCACTGTCACCAAACCCCCCTCAGACGACCCAGGGCTCACCCCCCTCGTTCCTTCATCCTCCGGGTTCACTCACCACTCTCCCCTTACGCTCCGGCCCCCAGAAATCTCACCGCCTCCCCCACGACAGCCAGCACGCCTCACCCGCGCCAGGGTTCATGCGCCCCCTGTCCCCTCATGTCCTCTCCCGCACCGCAGCGGACCCCCTCCCTCACCATCCCTCCCCCGGGGTCCCTTCCTCACCATTGCGCCCCCCGAGGTCCACACGGGCCTCCAGGACTGTAGTTCGGGGCCTCCGCGCCACAACGAAGCTGCAGCCCTGATGCTGCCCGCCCGGGGTTTCCCAAGCTTCCAGTCCAGGGGCAGGAGCCAGCTTCCGGGCACACCCTGTCCCCCCCACGTGGTGCCTTGGCGCTCTTTGGCGCCCTCCTTGGTCCCGCTGAGGGAGGGGCTTCCACTTGGGTCTTCTAGAAGCTTCCATTTAATGAAACAGTAGACTAGGGCTGGCAGGAATACCACTATCTTACAGTGAGAGAAACTGAGCCCCGGGAAGGGGGGGAGGTGGCGTGTGAATCTGGCTCCCTCCGGCGGATCTGGGCCCTCATTTCCTCTCGCCTGGAGAGCTCCGGCCCGCTGCGCCCCCATTGCCTCCCAAAGGAGCTTCCTGAGGCCCAGCCCCCCACGGGTGCATGGTTGTCCTCCATTCGAGCTCCCGCCATGACCCGAGGGCCGAACGTTCCAGGACCCCCGGAGCAGGAGCCCCCGGGGGCACAGATCGGGCCAGCGAGGGCCCCGGGGTCCTGGCGCAGAGTCACGGAGCCGATCAAACGGACGCTGGGAGCGGGGGTGGGGCTGAGAAAGGGGCCCTTGTGTCTGGGCTCTGACTGGTCCTCCCGCCCTAACGCGGGCTCCCTAAGCTGCCCCACAGGCGCCCTGGCCCGGGCCGGTGACCATTTCAGCCCAGAGGACGCTGGGCCCCAGCTTCCCTCCCGCCCCCTCGTCCCCAAGGCCTTGCCCCCCCCCCCAAGCCAGAGGTTGGGTCCCCGGCCAGGGCCCGGCTTTCCCGGGGGCCCTCGTTCTTCCATCAGAGCCGCCTCCCCCGCGCCTCCCCGCGGGTCAGTGGCCGAAGGCGCCTCCCTGCCCGGCTCGCTTCCCATCCACCCGGGAGGCACCGGAGGCGGCAAGCTCAGAAGAACGGAGTCCACCGCCTGGAACCTGCAACGGCGCCACAAAACGCGGGGGAGGGAGGGGGGCTGCCTCTCACACTCCTGCACCCTGCCCTGGCCCAGCGGGTCAGCCAGCGTCACCAAGCCCTTAGCGAGGCCGGTTTGGGATCCCAAACCCCGACCCGCGCTCCCTCCTCGGTGGGCCGCAGCCGGCTCATGGGGGGGCTGCCCCCCAAGGCTCTCCCCTCCTGGTACAGCACAGGTTTAACTTTCATCTCAATCCCACCCCCGGCGGCCTCTTCACTTGATTCGGACGGACCGCCGGGTTCAGGCCAGGCAGGACTTGGTCCCCCAGAGCCTTCCAGTTCCTGGTGAAAGCCTCACCACGCTGCTCCCCCAGCCCCCGCATCCGCACCAAACCCCGCATTTGTGCCTTAACATCCCCGCCTTCGTGGCAGCCCGTTACCTCTCCGGGGACTCCGGCCCAAGGGGCCCTTGTCCCAAGGGTCTCCCCACCCCCATCTTGCCTTCCCGCTCCTGCCGAGGAGACTTCTCGGCCGGCTCTGACCGTGTCTTCCCTTTAAATCCCTTATTCCCCCAAGACCAAACCAGAGAGCCCGGGTCAGCATGTTTCCCCCGGCCCGAGCCGCCTCCCCTCCCCCGCTCCTGGCTCCTCCATCCCAGCCTTCTCCCGGGACACAGCTCTAGCATCACATTCCCCGGGAGCCGCCCCAGATTTCCCCGCGCCAGCGCCTCGGGCCTCAAGCCCTCATGGAGCATCTCGGTGTGCGGCCAGGCCTCTCGCTGCCTTACATGTAATTGTTTTGTGCGCCTTGGAATGTGTTCTCCTTATATTGAGGTGGAGTTAAAAGTATATCTGTCCTGCGTGGACGTCCCCTCCCCCAACTGAGTGCATTCCATTCCCTTGAGGAGAGCGTTTCACTCTTTGTCTTTGGAGCTCAGTGCCCCCTACAGCAGGCACTTCATAAGTGCTTCTTGGCCGGTTGATTTCCACAGTTCCTTATTACTCCACCCCCGGTCGTTCGTGTGACTGTCCCAGGGCATTTGGGAACAACTGGAGCCTCTGGACTCTGCCCCTCGTGGCAGGGCTCCAAACAGCCTTCTTGGATGAATCCCAGCCCCAGGCCCCGGGCAGGGCCCGCCTTTCTGGGTTTCCTCCTCAGGGCCAGCGCCTCCCATTCCTCCCTCCTGCACCGTCCTCCCAGTGTGAGGTGCCTTCCCACCTCTGGGATGGTCTCCTTCCTCTTCTTCCCCAACCTACAGAGCCCACCTCTCACGCAGGAAGCCTCCTGGCTCATGAAAGCCTCAGGCTGCATGCAACAAGCTGGCCCAGCGGGGAAAGATGGGACCAGAGGTCCTGGGTTCCATCCTGCCTCGAGTGATCATGAACCGCGTGGCCGAGCCAGCCCCTTCATCTCGGGCCTCGGGGGCCTTGGCAGCTCTAGAGCTGTGTCCTTCAGAGGGTCACGGCTGGCTTCCGGGTTGGAGAAGCCATAGTTGGGCCAACAGAGAGTGGCTGAGGACGAGGAGGGCCCCTCCTTCCTTCCGGGACAGGCTTCTGCTAGCCCAAGAGCACTCAGGCCCCCTCACTTCTCTATCTCACTCCTCCTTCACAGGCCCCAAGACCAGTAGAACCAGGATCATTATCAACCTATCAACCCAACAGCAGCACAGATGAATCACCCACCCGGGTCAGCTGTGGGGAGTCAGGAACAAAGAATCAAACTTTCCTTGTTCGCAAGGAGCCGTACGTTCTAATGGCGGAGAAAGCAAGGGCATGGAAAACTGCAGAAGGCACAAACACAAAGGCTTGGAATGGAGAATGCTAAGGGTCTTCATGCAGAAGGCCGGGGTGAGCCGCATTTTGGAGGAGGAGAGGGGGGCTCTGATGGACAGTCTTGTAGCCTTGGGGAATAGCCAAGAGGGAGAAAGGCAAGGGAGAGTCATGAGTGGGACAGAGAGAAAGCAGATGGAAGAAAGTGGGAGGGAGAGCCATGTCCAGTGAGGCTGGAAAGGAGGGGGGGGGGGCAAACAGAGCCTTCGCATTACCCTGGAGGTAGCAGTTTAAAGAGGCCTCTCTCCACACCCATTAGTCCCCACCCTCTGAAATGGGTCCATTTATACTGTGTATTTTTTTTTAATTTTATTAAAGCTTATTTACAAGACATATGCATGGGTAATTTTTCAGTGTTGACGTTTGCAAAGCTTTCTGTTCCAACTTTTCCCTTCCTTCCCCCCACCCCTTCCCCTAGATGGCAGATAGTCCAATACCTGTGAAATATGTTAAATCCAATATATTTTATATATATATATATATATTATATATATATATATATATATATAATCCTGTGTATTTTTGTACATTTTGCATAAAGTGTGGGAGCTGGGGCCATTCCCCCCCCCCAGTCTTCATATTCCCCCTCGGGGCTTTATTCATATTTGTTGACGAAGAAGGAATGAGGTTGAAAGAAGATTGAGCAGATTATGAGGTCCCTGATAACTTTGAAAAGAGGAACAGGGGAGATGAAAGAAAAGGCAGAAAGTGAACACGATTTCTTTACATGTTTGGCTGAGACAGAGAACGAGAGCTTCAGGAAAAAGTGGGCACAGCGCATGAAGACTTCCAAAGGACAGGGAGATTTGGGCACAGATGAAGAGCAAGGGGAACTTGAGGGCCAAGTTCCCAAACCATCAGTGATTTAAAGAGAGAGCTTAGCATTAGTGCATCAAATCAGATCCCTGGACGCTTCAGAGGTCAGAAACAAGGGATGGTTTCCAGAAAAAAAAAAAAAAAAAAAAAAAAAAAAAAAAGAGGAATTGGACAAATGACAGAAAATTGTTTTGAACATAATTCTATTGGACAGGGCAGGTCACCTGACTAGTTAGCCTCTCTCAGACTTTCTTAATCCGATGCCAGATGTCCTTTCCTCCAGGTGGTACCTTTTGTAACCAGAGAGTGTATTGGGAAAGAACTTATGATCAGTGATTAGCAGTCACCACTATCTCCACGCTCTGGCTTAGCTCTCTCCAGCTGCCAGAAAGAAGAATTAGTCCCTTTTCTATAAAAAAAAAAAAAAAAAAAAAAAAAAAAAAAAAAAAAAAAAAAATGGGGACTTAGTCTTTTGAAAAAACCTTCCAATTTTATGATTATTTTATTCTTCTAAATTATCTGCTACTGAATGCAAAAGTCTTCTCAATCTGCTAACAATCTGTAGGTAACAGACTTAAGCAATTATCCATATTAGTCTGGCTTAATTTAGGACTAACTTCCTAAAAAAGGGAATTTAAATCCTATAATCAAATTTAAAAATAAATCAAAGTAATAAACAATAGCTGGTTTTCTGGAAGAGGTTGAAAATTCAAGAGAGAGAGAGAAATTGAGGTGGCAATTTGCTGGAGAAAATGGGAGGGAATGGGATTAAGGACGCATGCAGAGAGGGATTGGCCTTGACAAGGAAAAGGATCACCAATTTGTAAGAGACCCAGGAAAAAAGAGTGAGTGAGAGTTCCTATGGGCGTCTGAGATAAAAAAGAAGGGGAAACGACGGAGTCATATTAAATGGTCACATAGGAGACCTTCTGAAAGGGGAAAGGGGGAGGTTTAGAAGACTTGAGGAGGTCTTAAACAAACAAACAAACAAAAAAACAACAACAACAACTTTTTGCGTGAAAGTGAGATAGGGAATCAGGGAGAAATAAAATTGGACAGCTTTGCTACCCTGGGGACCTAGTGGAAGTTGGATTGCATTCACTTAAAAATGTGTCCATTCTATTTGGAAAAATAGGCAGTGAAGTTATGGCACAAATATGGTTTTAATAACCAAACCAGAAAGAGGGAAAACAGAGAAAGAAAATTATAGACCAATTTCCCTAATGAATATTGATGCAAAATTTTAAATAAAATACTAACAAAAAGATTATAGCAATAAATCATAAAGATCATACATTATGATCATAGCAGGATTGCAAGGCTAGTTCAATATTAGGAAAAATATCAGCATAATTGACTATATCAATAACATAAATAAGAAAAATCATCTGAATAATTCAAAAAATGCAGAAAAAAGCTTTTATCACAACACTCATTGCTATCAAAAACACTAGAAAATATAGGAATAAATGAAGTTTTCTTTAAAATGATCATATCTAAAACCATCATCAAGCATTATCTGTAATGGGGATAAGCTAAAAGCTTTCCCAATAAGATAAGGGATGAAGCAAGAATGTCCATTATCACCACTATTATTTAATATTATACTAGACATGCTAGCTACAGCAATAAGACAAGAAAAAGAAACTGAAGGAGTTAGAATAGGCAATAAGGAAACAAAACTATCCCTCTTTCATGAACTGATGCTGAGTGAGACAAGAAGAACCAGGAATACATTGTGCACAATAACAGCAAGAATGTGCAATGGTCAACTATGAAAGAACCTGTATGCTCAGCTTTTGTTTTATTATGGCAATAAGTGGAAATTAAGGAGGTGCTCACCGAGCGGGGAGGAGCTGAACAAATTCCAGTGTATGAATATAATGGAATGTCATCCAGCGGAAAGAAATGATGAAAGCGATAATTTCAGAGAAACATGAAACAACTTGTATAAAGTAAGTTAGATGGAAAGTCCTCCGTGAGCTCAAGCAAAATGAAATGTACTGTGTACCAAGTAACTGCAACGTTGTGGGATGATCAGCTGTGAATAACTTTGCTTTTCTCAGCAATGTTATGATTGATGACTACTCTGAAGGACTTAATCATAAAAAATACCCAGAGAAAGAATTGATTATGTCTGAATACAGTTTGAAACATACTCTCTTTCTTTTAGAAAATTTTTTCTTGAGGGGTTTTTTTGGGGGAGAGAGGAGAGATCTATGTTTTCTTTCACATTATGATGTTTATGGAAATGTTTTGCAAAACTTCATATGTGCTTTCTTAATGGGGGCTGGGAGCTAAGAGAGAGAATCTGGAATTCAAAGTTTTTTTTCTATTGTTATATGTTTTTTTATTATAGCTTTTCATTTACCAGATATATGCATGGGTAATTTTACAACATTGACAATTGCAAAACCTTTGTTCCAACTTTTCCCCTCCTTCCCTCCACCCCCTCCCCCAGATGGCAGGTTGACTAATGCATGTTCAATATGTTAAAGTATAAATTAAATACAATATATGTATACTTGTTCATACAGTTATTTTGCTATTCAAAAAGAATCGGACTTTAAAACAGTGTATATTTAGCCTGTGAAGGAAATAAAAAATGCAGGAGGACAAAAACAGAAGGATTGGGAATTCTACGCAGTGGTTCATAGTCATCTCCCAGAGTTCTTTTGCTGGGCGTAGCTGGTTCAATTTGGAACTCAAAGTTTTAAAAACAAATGTTAAAAAATTGTTTTAAATGTAACTAGGAGAAAATAAAAATATTAAAAAAATAAAATGAGGTAGAATGAAGCAATCAAAGTCGGGAGAATGATTTATATATTGACAACAATATTATAAAGACAAACAACTCGAAAAGGCTTTAAAATGCAGATCAATGTGATGACTAACTAACACAATTCCAGAGAACCAGTGATGACTCCTGCTCTTGACAGAGAAGTGATGGACTCAAGATAAAGAATGAGACATGCATTCAGGGAAATGGTCTAAGTAAAGATTTGTGTGCTTTGCTTGATTATGTATATTTATGCAAGGATCTTGTTCTTTTTGTAAATGCAGGATAGGAGGGGAAATTTGCTAGAAGGTGGGAACTACTAATGAAATTGCAGAAAATAGAAAGGAAGGAAGGAAGGAAAAGAAAAAGAAACCGAGAAAGAAAAGGAAAGAAGGAAGGAAGGAAGGAAGGAAGGAAGGAAGGAAGGAAGGAAGGAAGGAAGGAAGGAAGGAAGGAAGGAAGGAAGGAAGGAAGGAAGGAAGGAAGGAAGGAAGGAAGGAAGGAAGGAAAAGAAAAAGAAAGCGAGAAAAAAGGAGAAGGAAGGAAGGAAGGAAGGAAGGAAGGAAGGAAGGAAGGAAGGAAGGAAAAGAAAAAGAAAGTGAGAAAGAAAAGGAAGGAAGGAAGGAAGGAAGGAAGGAAGAAAGAAAGAAAGAAAGAAAGAAAGAAAGAAAGAAAGAAAGAAAGAAAGAAAGAAAGAAAGAAAGAAAGAAAGAAAGAAAGAAAGAAAGAAAGAAAGAAAGAAAGAAAGAAAGAAAGAAAGAAGAAAGAAAGAAGGAAAGAAGGAAAGAAGGAAAGAAAGAAAGAAAGAAAGAGAGATGGTGGGGATACAAAGAAAGGCAAAAAACACAGTCCCTCCCTACAAGGAGGATTATCTTCCTTCTAGTGGGGAAATGCAGCATTTAAAGCCCTAGAGATAAATGGACAGAGTAAGTGGCAGGTAGGGCAGGCGACAGAGGGGCCGTGTTTCTGAGTTCTAACTTCATGCGCTCAGGAAGGAAGAACATTTCCTCTGCCTTTCATATGTGTGTGCTTGGTTACATACACAGTGTTTCCCCTATTAGGATGCAAGTTCCTAGAGGGAGGAATCATGCTCGTGCCTTTCCTTGCAAAGCCAGAAGTTAGAACTGGAACAGAGTAGGTGCTTAATAAATGCATCATCCACCTGTCAATTCAAGCCTCTCTGTCTCTCTCTATCTCTGTCTCTCTGTCTCTGTCTCTCTCTGTCTCTGTCTCTCTGTCTCTGTCTCTCTCTATCTCTGTCTCTGTCTCTGTCTCTCTCTGTCTCTGTCTCTGTACCTCCATCATCTCACTAAGAAACTAGCTACCTAAGTGTCTTACTATCACCAATTACATTAGAGACAGACTGCCTCACATCAATGATTTCCATGGCCTCCTCTCTTCCCCAGGCCCCCTGCTCCAGTTTCCATTGGTGAGTTTCTCCACTGCATCCACAAGGCTCAGGCTAGAGCCACAGACCCTTGGAGCTGTGATTCCCGACCCCTGCCCCTCTGCCCCAATCTCTAGCCCTTACCTGAGCATCTGGCTGAGTCGCAGGGCTGTGGACAGACTGCTCCCTATCTGGGCCCCAAATGAGCTGGGGCCAGACCCTAGAGCTGAATTCCAGGCTTAGGCTTTTGACTGGAGTCCTTCCTGAAGCTGGCATCTGGAAGGAAAAGAAAGGAAAAAAGAGTCAGGAGGGGACATTTAACTCAAGGTAGACATTCTCCATCTCTCTGAGTGTCTCAGTGACCGCCACTGTATACACCTTAGGTCCCTTGTTACATGGACATCAGCAGCTCCCCAAGCAGGGACCGTCCCTGTGGCCTCCCTATCGAGGAGTCCTGTAGCCTCTACTAAAGGCCTCAGGCCCTGGGAGAGAAACTCAGAGGAGAGAAAAGGCCAGAGGCCCTGACTGTGTCACCTGGCCAGTCCTGTTCCATCTCTGGCTCTTGGCTTCCTTCTCCATAAAAAGGAGGCACCCAGGTGCCCTCTGTTCCTCCCAGAATTACGAGCGTTGTAAACCTTGATACTGGGATTAAGAGCACAGGAGGACCTGAGGATAAATTGCAGTATCAGGTAGAGACCTGTGAGGCCATTCCCTTGAGGCCTAGAGCAGGGAAGGGGGACTTCTAAAGCTCCCCAGTCAACTCCACCCTTTGTTGCTCACGTGACTGGGGCCTATGGGCCTGATCTAAGTTAGCTAACAGTCTCTGATCAATATGTGCTTAATCTGGAAGTTCTTCACCTTTCCACACACTACCACGACAAATGGAACATGTTTAGAAGGACTGCACATGTTTAACCTGAATTGCACTGCTTGCT